>NW_025336598.1:22227228-22480042 GCF_004798865.1 Varanus komodoensis
TAGAAAACAAGGTGGTACAGAAATGTTAATAATAAGATGAAAAGGAGTAATAGAAAATCATATATTATTTCACACAAAAATAATGTGGAAAATATCTCTTCGTCACAAAAACACTACTCAGATGCAGAAGAGGACCACACATCTCAGTGGATTATAAGAGTATCTGAGTTGCACTTTAAAGGGCACAGTCATATGGTGGCAACTATAGAAAAACAAAACAAAAAAAGGTACATCCTGGATCCAAAGAAATGCATGATGAATCCCCATTCCCCAAAGGGATTTGGGACTTGAATTCTCAGAGAGTAACCCTCAAGCCATAGAGGACAACTCTTCAAAGACTGAGGGGAGTGTCAAAGTCTATGAAGGGTGCCATGTGTCCTCCTTTACAGAGGATCATTCTCTGCTTGAATGGTTATTCTGTTCATTTTTTTTAAACATAACGAACCAAATGAACTGCTGCCCATCTCCAGTTAGTGGTGAACTGGGCAGCAGACAGAACCGGTCGACCTCCAAGTCACCTGGCCACAGTTGTCCACCCTTTGGTGAGATGTGTGGTATTTGCATTTGAATTAAAATAATTATTTCTACATTTGCATCTGTACCTATGAATTAGCATGTCCAACTTGCTATTCAGTTTTGTCCCCTTTTTGGGTGATGCAGCTCCTCTTCTTGGGCAATTTGTAAGTGCCACCCTAAGTGGATTGTGTGGATGCTGATCTTCCATTCAAAATGGCTTTAAGCGAAACTGCTGGTCATCCAAAGTGCTCAGGATAAATTCAGGTTAGCTCTGTAGCCCCTGGCCTAAATTTCTACTGTAGGCAGGTTAATCACAGTCACCTGTTTTGATGGTGCTCATGAATTTTCAGAAGAATCAGGACCAGAAAAAGAAAAACAAGTTGTTTACCTGAAGCTTTCATTTTTCTGGATGATTATTTGTGGAGTCCCATATATTCTGAGCCTGCACAGACCTAACTCCAGCATCAGGCTAGGGTTAGCTCTGTACACAAGTCTGGTACTCTCACCCTTCTCCTTGAGAGATTTTGCAGTATCTGTGTAAGATCTGAGGAGTGAATCCTGAGGGACTGAAGCTGAACTTGCATAGTTGCTGTGAAACTGTCACGAATAACATCACTGACTTCCATTCAGCTCTTTGACAGCACAGATGAGTTCTTGAAGAACTAAACTTTCTGCATATCACACCTAGCCAAGCTAGGCATGGCTGGGTTGTTTATGTTAGTGCAATATTCATGGTCTGATTTGGATCGGGTCCATGTCAAGTCAGGAAGGAGGGATTAAGCCTCACCCCTTTCATTTTTGGTCCAACTCACCCCACTACACTAGGAGGAGTTAAAGAAAGAAAAAGTAGCTGCAACGGATTCCAGTGGAGATGGTTTTTCTTCTTTTAGCCATCTTGCTTGAAGACAGGTGGACTATGGGGGTAAAAATGGGCAGTGCAAGGATTAACTCCACTCGCAAATAGCCACAGTCCTGATCCGAACTGCCTCCCTCTTCATGTGTACGATAAGCCCATCATACACAGTTCTGCTGTGCTTGATTAGCAGGAAGTTTGGTTTGGTCTCAGGTCTGCTCATCTTATTTGCCATTGTGGGCCTCTGTGCAGTTCCATATGTAGGTCCCTATGCAGAGCCAGCTTGGGATGGGTTAGTTCCAAGGTCTTTTGATGGACCCTTATGTACACTGCTTTCCAGAGTGCTGGATGGCCGAGACTAGCCACCCTTTTAACGTGGAGCACTTCTGAGAATTAACCACCTGGTTCTCCATCACTGTTTTGGAAGGATTAAGCTTTGAACGCATGCAGAAACACAGACATGAATGTGGAGAAACATATCTAAAGGGCTCATTTGACAAGGACACTACTAACCTTCTCCCAAGGAAGCTAGCCGGCTATTCATTCAAACCATAGGAAGAAGCAAATCATGTTGAACCTGTACACAATGTTACACTTTGGAAATGATTTCTGTGTTGCTTGATATCCATCACACACACTAAACACCAATTCCTGGAAAAAGAACACTGCCTTGTACAGCAAAGTAGCCAAATACTAGGAAGCAGGGGCACACCGGTCTGTGCACTGCAAGAACTTAAGGCAGAGGGAAACAGTATGGATTCAAGCAGGCCTTGCACAATCTAATCCAAAAACCACAGGGCCCATGACCAGAGGAGAAGAAGAAAAATAAGTGAGACGGTTAAACCAGACAAAATTATATCCGACTGAGAACAAACAGGATGCTACTGTGCTCTGCTTTAAGCACTGCTCAAGTGCTACCAAAGTCTCCACAAAGGAGGTAAGTGTCAGATCCCATAACTCTTGGCTCTATAAATACATAAGTAAATAAAAGCTTATGTATTCATTATATGCTGTCTTTCCAAATTCAAATTCTGGCAAGGGGACTTACGTGTAACATAAGAAACAATAGCATCCCAATAAACAGTATTAACAGTCTTAAAAATAAATAAAGGCTTGTTCAATAGAGCCATGTTCACTCATTTCTCCTTGTCTATTTAAATAACACAGAGCCTACAGAACTAAACACAGTCCACTATAAATGTATTACAGCTTAACCTCTCCCCATGCCTGTTCTTATAGTCTTGGACAAACACTAAACCCAAGTGGTTTCTTAAGCGCCTGGCAGGCCACCATACATAACTGGCTTGGTGGGACACAAGTGATTCAGAGCTGCCTTAAAGGAACCAATCTCCCATAGCATTGTTCATTATTCTGCATGGTTAAAATCTCCCTTAAAAAGGAAAGAAAGTGTGCTAGAACTGCTCAATTAACAGCTGCATTTCCACCCATCTTCCCCTCCCACCCACTTAAAGGAAAGCTATAAACAACTTGAGCCTTCTGGTGGAGATTCTTATATGAACTAATCACAGCCAATTTTGGTTGCTATTCAGAATTTAAATCAAAGAGAAGCAAATGTAGAAGCAATCTGCATGGGAAGTCATTGCTACAGCACTTGATCCAGAGTGATGAAGAAGCTAGCAGTGCATGCTGAGATCTGATGGAGATCACGCAGACAGTTTCCTAGAGACCAGTATCAGAGTCTTGGCGAGATGTTCCATGATGGATCAATGATATGTCACTTACTGATAATATTCAATACATTATGAAAATATTGCTTCATCCTGCTATCAATAATGCCACTCAGAAATCTGTCACTTACATCTGTTCCCTCTGTTGCTTACTTCTGTCATGATCTCAGCCACAGTGTTTTTAACTGAACCAATAATAGACATTTTACTAATAGCATCGTAATAAACCAAGAGCCATCAGTTTAAGGAAACAAAACAAGAAGGCCCAGCTCTTAAACGTTGCCACTTCCCTCACTGTTGCTATTTTCTAACACTACTAGCAAAATGAAAGAAAACAGAAATAATAGCTGTTAAGTTTTAATGTGTCTGCTCCACCAGGATTTCCAACATGCATTTATTTGGACAGAACGCATCGTATTTGTAGTGTAAGTCACAACTAAAAATCAACATTAATAACTATGCCACATAAGAAAATATGTCAGCAGTTACAAACTCCCATCTGATAGTTTGCAATTCCAACCATCTTTCACTCTGCTTTCTTGAGGGAAGCAGCAAACATCAACACAGCAATGGCTTCAGTGTAAGCTTGAAGCTAAGCCATTTAAGTTCCGCCATCAGTTTGTATCTCAAAGGCTGCTGATATCTTCAAGGTGTCATAGGCTAAAACAAATATTAATTCTGTACCTCAGGTCATTGATCAGCAGCAAGATTCTTACCTGTAATGGATTTAACAGTGTCAGTGGATGCTGTATGCCCAAGCAGGTCATACTGAACTAAACTGGAAGACTCTTCAGGAACTTCCACTGAATTCTTCGGTCCTTTTGTCCAAGTGTAAATCATTTCACTCTTTGGATATGCATCTGAACGACATCAAATTAGAACACATGGGTGGGATAGTTGTATGGATGGTACTTAAGAAATTGCCCAATCCTAGTTGGCATCAATGAAAACATTCCTAATGATTTCAACTGAACTGAACCAGGACGACAGAAGCTAAGGCCCAAGGTCCTACTTTGTGGCTCCTGGGATTTTCCAGATTGTCATGCTCACTTCCCTTTGCCCAAACACCTTTTCCCAAACCCCCAATCCATTGGTAATTTTGTGCAGTTTTTTTCCCTTTTCCAAAAGCCCTTTTCTAAGGCCTTGTTAGTGACAGCAAGAGATTTACATGAAAATATGCTGGGTTTGGGGGGATTTTGGCCCTATTCTTTGGCCTTCGGGATCACCCTCCACTGGAATATCCCCCGCAAGAATTTTTCTGAAATGGAACTTGTCCCTCAGGCTGAACGATGCTCAACATCCATGGTTTATATCTGAATTAAACTTAGGAACTGATATGTCTCTAGCTAAAATCAATAAAAATACTCCTATTGATTTCAGCTGATCTATCTAAATGGCTAAGATCAAAAACATGTGTATCTGGCTATTCTCTAACCTATTTCTTAGGCAAACATCATATTGGGAAGCTCTACCAGGATGCGAGTCAAAGCAAGGACTTACAACTCCCAAACTTCAGAGGACAAGCATGACCATCCATTGGGAAATCGACCAGTCTCATGGGACACTCAGCACTTATGGTGAGCCTATATAGAATCAAATGCAATTAGTCTTAAGGTGGTGTTTTGCCTCAGCCGTAAATCTCTCATGTTAAAATACAATATAGAAACACATATAAATCCACTACCTCATCGTATACAGGATGGTGCCATTTCTCATTATTCTAAAAAGCTTATTTGGGGCTGTCATATTATGTGAGACTGATTTTTTTCCATTCCGGAAGAAAGTGTCTGGTGTCCACACTTTGGTAACCATTAAGTTGTTTAATCTTAGAATTTCAATTGGACCATCATATTTTAATCTTTTGTCCTCCCATGTCTGGCGAAAGAAAACATCCATCGTGTATTCCTACAGTAATTCAGAAGAAACACAAACTTAATATGTTTCATATGCATAGCCTTTCTATGAAAATCCCTCAAGGACAAATTAGTCATTGGTAACTGTAAACCCCCAAACACATTTCTATCAATTAAACTGAACTATGCACTCCTTAATACTTTAATTTTCCACATTAGTCATATAAATAATTTGCTATACATATTAAATCAATCAAAATAATTACTATAATCTAATAGTATGGCAAGAAGCACGCAATTAAACTTGTACTGCAGCACAGAACTGGAAACAAAATGATTAATTCACTAACACATGTTAATGATTTTTATGGCCAAGCTATTTTTTTAAAGAGATGGACAAATTAAAATATGCACTGGGGAGAGACATAATTACTTATATCAACTCAAATTACTTGTATCAACCCAAACCAAAGAAATATTATCTAAGTTTGGCAAATAAAACACTGATTGAATCATCTCAAAAGAAAATAGCAGGTCTTTAACCAAATGATAATATCGCCTCTGATTCAACCATCACTTATTTACAAGATTCTTTCCAGTGACCTTAGTAGGACTTGAAATGTGGACATGTTCCCTAATGAAAAGCCCCCTGTGAAGCTCAGTGTGTATTTGCAGCTAAAACGAAAAGTGACTCCAAAGCAAATAGGCATTAGCCTCAATGAGAAGGATTGAGAAATATGAGGAATGTGCCTATGGAGCTATTCTGTCCATTGAAGCAGACTCTTAACAAGGCCAACTTGGAAGCACCTCTAACCACTTGGGCTTGGTCCCAGTGAATATGTGCAAGGCCAGGACCTTAGTGAACTAATCAAAAGATCACTAGACACGTCAAATACTGTACATGCATCAAACAATGTGATGGATCAAGAGCACTTTAAAGACTGAAGTCATGACTGCATATTTGCTGTGACTTCACAGAATTGCAAAGGGCAAAATCCCCCACAGAATGCAGGGCTGAGTGCAGAATTTAGCTTCCTGAGAATTTCAGTTTGCATATTATTATTTTAGTTGCTCATTTATTCATTTAATATTATTTTAGGGCAAGTTGAAGGTGGTATGCAGAATAAAAAACATGTAAAATATATAAGTAAGCAATACATACACAATAAAAGGATATAAACAGTATTTAAAAACACAAACTACACCAGCTAAAGTCTACAGCCCACTGATTATGGGTTAGTCAAAACAGTTTTTCAGAGCCTTCCTAAAGACTTGCAAAGGGGCCTGATGAATCCCTTATCAAAACTGATTCCAGAGCTGTGGGGCCACCACTAAAATGCCCCCAGGCCCTTACTCAGCGTCCTCAACCTCTTTGGCGGCAGGCAAAAAAGGGCCTCTATTGATTACTCTTGTTATTAGTTTAAAATAACTTCTATCCAACCCTTACGACTGCAACTCGCTATGCCGAAACGGGACACACTGCTTAATAAGACTTCTACTAGTAGTGAAGTCAGGGTCCTGCATAAATTTCCCTCTCTTCTCAAGACTTACAGAAGCATCATAAACTGTGCAAAATCAAGCAACTCTGCTTCATTTTCTTGATTCAGATTGTCACTTTGTAGGGGATGGGGTTGTTGTTGTTTTGCTTTAGTATAGAGACTGTAGTTTTGACTCCACTACCAAAGCCCTCTGTGCATGCCCTTTCTGTCCTGCATTCTACTAGGTCATGAATTATTCTATATTGGGATGCTCATTCTCCAAAGAATTGGCTATATCCTTTCCAAAGCAGGTGTCAATCTACTAAAGGCATATTTTTTTTTTTACATTGGTCTAAATCCAGCATGCACGGGAGGGCTGGAATCAGGGCTGCCATTTCTAATAATAGCCTGAAAATTAAGCTGCTGCTGCTAATCTTCCCTACTTTGCATGATTGACAGTGGTTCACAAAGACACTCGAATTCATCTTTTGCTCATTCCTGGGGTTCATTCCCCCTCCCTCAAAACCTGCAAAAGGAAAGAAATCCAGCAATACATACCATTTCTACGTCAGAAACAGGTCCAAAACTGGTGACATAGATATCTGTTTTGACTTCAGTAACAGGACCTAATGTACAAGAAGGAAGTGAGCAAGAAAAATTGAAACATTTCAGGTTAAGAGGAAGGAAAGTGGTACTGGAAAGTAGTGCCACATCTTATGCAACTGTCATTTTGACAATTGACTGGACTTACTGGAGGAAAATGTGCAGGTGGCCTATGAAGCCTTGTGTAATGCTTATTTTCATACAATTTAGTTTCTAACACAAATATGCTGGTATAATTCATAGTTTTGTAATGCATTGTCTCTTGTTAAGATAGGCAACCATATGCATACATAGGAAGACCTGAGAAAAGCATTTGAAAGCAGGGCGGGGGGGGGGGGATTCTTCACACCATAATCATGATTTTCCTTCAAAGTGGAGGAGATATGACAAATGTTAAGCTCATACAGACAACACCAAATTGCATTTTGATACTAAAGGATGGAGCCCTTCACTCTTATACCCTCCCTTCCATTTGCATATACACCGCGAACTTGCTGGTCAGCAATTACATTCGAAGTAGCATGCTGTGATTGGCACTCCAACAAGTGCAGGTGTGACCCAGCTGCACCGAAGGAGTGAGGCATTAGGTCCTTTATGGATTTTCCGTGAGGCTCGTGGCGCCTCACCATGCTTTGCTCAAAGGACGCACCAGGATCTGCTCCTGAATACTGATAGCCCTGACAAAGGCAGCAGGATAGTATACTGATGCCACTGAGAATTTGCTGGGTAGGGGATGTAGCCCTTCAGAATATTTGAATTTGACACACACTCCATCTGCTCCCCATGGCATAAGCAGTTTTATAGAATGGAATGTATTATCATCATATTATTAAACACTATCCAAAGGATCCAATGGTGTGTACACTTGATGTTGTGCCAGCAGAAACCCACACATGAGAAACATCAGCAGCACTTGCTAGTGTGAAAGATTTCCTGGGAATCTTGCCACAGCAGCCGGCACTATTGTCATGGCAAGTGCTAGATTCTGCAAGCACAACAAGGGTGCTGACAAACCGCTGGATCCTTCCCTTTCATCTCATTCCCCTTGTGAGAGTCCGGAACAGATTTCATGTATTTGTCAGGCTGCTCTTTCATTCAAGCAGTGGACAGAACCAGGCTTGCTAAATTTCAGCAGTTTGTTTTTCATCACAAGCTGCTCTGTATTTTTCTTGGTTAAAGTAAAACTCAGTACAAATTACTAAAATTAGAAAATTTGAATGTAACAAAAGAGCTGCTGCCTAAGCCTCACTGTATAAAAGTGCTAGTCTATCATTCAGTGCACCCCATTCAGCAGCCTACTTTCTCTCTTGACATGTTCATGCTAAGTGACTGCCTTGGGCGTTGTTCAAGACCAAAGTGCTACCAAGATGGATCTCAAAGAATCCAGGCACGAAGCACACTTTCCTTATCCCCTTTGCCATATAGCCCTGTACAACAGGCATTGTGTATTACCTAATAAGTCATAAACTAGTTGTTACGAGGACATCTCGACTGACAGTGTGCTCTAATTTGTGGGACTCGAGTTTAGAGGCAACCCTGGTCATGCAAGCCCTAAATGACTTGGGATTCAAGTACCTGAACCTCTCCCTGACCATATATGCCCATGCTCTTAGACCTCGTGGGAAGGGGTAGGAAGCACCATCTCACTGTCCCACTGTCAGGGGAAGTGAAGACATGAGACAGAGGCTTCTCAGTGGTGGCACCTGACTTTAGAATGACCAGCCTCAAGAGGTACACTTCACACCAAATTTATTAACACTTCAGTGCCAGGTAAAGACCCATCTGTTTACTCTAGCATGCATGAGTGGTTAGCTATGGCTGATAATGGTTTTGGCACTTTTACTACCTAGTTAAATACTGTATTTTATTTCTATTTTCTTGTTGTTGCTTGCCTTGGAATATACTGAAGGGTGGAATATGAATAGAATGATTTTTTTTAAAGAACTGTTGCAAATTTCAACTATATATAATTCATGGCTGCAAAAAACACCCCTACAGCTCAGTTATGTCTATTTCAACTTGCCTTCACAAGAAGTTAATAGTGGGCACCAGATGAATGGTTTATAATATTTGGGGCTCCTTCATTAAGAAAACAACATGTGTCAAAGAGAGTGTGGTAGATAGGTATAAAATTATGTATGGTACTGAGAAAGTTGGTAGGGAGGCTTTTTTCTTGCACTCATGATATGAGAATCTTGTACCATTCAATGAAGTTTGACTTTGGTAGCACAGATAGATAAAATGGAGTATTTCTTCAACTTCTTGCAAGTTTTCTTTCAAGAGTATGCATATTTTAACAGAAAAATGTCCTGGGCAGGCTGGGAGTTATAAGAATTTTTCCTATCTAAACATGCATACATTTGCATATCGTATTTCCAACAAATGCCTGCATTCAGAGAATCCAATCACTCAGCCCGTATCCCCTTCCAAATGACAAAATGACTGCAGGCCTGGTGACAAAACTCTTTAAGCCTTTTTTTTTAACAAAAGGTAAGACAGATTTGCCTGTGTGTTATATTGTTGTACATGCAAATGTTACTGTGTGTCACAATGCAGAAAGAAAGCAATAAGCAGCTAGCAAAGGAAAATGAATATCACCCCATCAGTCAGAGATGAGAGGATGGGGCTGTTCACTGCACACAAATTCAAAGCTAGTTAAAATTGCCTGACTCCAGTTTCTAAATTATGGTGAAAAGATCAGTTAGGAAGAAAATGAATGCAGTAATTGTCATCAGTCTTTACCAACAAAACAGGAATAGGCTAGGTTCAGATCACGGCCACCTCAATCTGCTCCTGTAATTTTTTCGTTCAACTTTGTCAAAAATCCCTCATTTTCTTCTATAAATTGTTTGATTCATAATTCATCAAAAATAATGCTACAACTGCTTTTAAACCAATACCTGAGAAATCTCACTGTTTCCCAGTGAAATGACACTTTTCACAAACATTGCTACATTCAATTGAGTGTTATTATTCAGTTTTCTACATAGCTGTTTATTCCCACGGCATTTTCACCACCTGGGAAAGAAAAGGTCCCTGCTCCAAGAATCTTACCACCTGACATTGAACTAGAGGGTGGAGAACTGAGGGGAGGCACAGTATGGATGTGAAAGGTATGGAAACAAGAGGCAAATATGACCAAATGCATTAGCACATACTTAGATTTGGCAGGGAGGAAGCATATGCTCAGAAGTACCCCTGAACTTAGTAAAACATGTTTCAGGTAGGCCTGCTGATCAAGCTCTATGGGGAAAGGTTGAAGGAGCAGGATAAGTTTAGCCTAAAGAAGAGATGATTAGTAGGTGATATATTGGTCACCTTCAAATAGCTGAAGGACAACCACACAGATGAAGGACCAAAGTTGCTTTCGGTCCAAAATGATAGGTTCAATTTACAAGAAAAGGGTTCAGATTAAAGCACAGGAATGATTCCCTGACTATACAAGCTTTTCAGAAAGACTAAGGAAAGAGGTAGACCCTCTTTTGTTAAGAGGTTTTAAGCAGAGGGCAGATGGTCACCTCTTAGGGGTGCTATAATGGTGTAATTCCTGCAATTGCAGGAGGACTCGACGTTATGACCACTAATTGTGTCTTGTCTTATGACTGTGAGCCGCCCAGAGGTGTTGTGGCACAACTGGGCAGCATACAAACATTTTGAATAAATAAGTAATAAACAAACAGGTCCCTTCCAACCCTATGATTCTGAGTAACATGCACGAGGTCAAGCAAAGCTGGGGCAGTACCTGTGAGTGCCTGGGCCCATTCTCTCTACTTTCTGGGCTTTCTTGACCCAGTACTGACTGCATTTTCTGTTGGGCAGGGGTGACTCTCCAACTGTTTTACCTACAACTGCCAGGATCCCTCACCATTGGCTATGCTGAGTAGGGCTGACGGGAATTGTAGGCACAATATCTGGAGGATTACTAACTACCCATGTGTGCCACAGAGAAATGCTGAAGCCCCTGATGCCATCTTCAACCCCCTCTTAAAGCTACACACAGGGAAAAAATCATGAGGACCACAGAGTCACTCTTCCTGAGCTCCCTGGGAAATCATTGTGGAACAACGGAAGGTCTGAATAGCTGGGCACAAAGTCCTGTTAAAACACGACTCACCCCTGAGTATCAAAGTGCCACTCCATCTGGTTTGGGGTTATCATCATTGTGATAAACTTACCAGTACTTACTGCAGGGCTTTTGCTCTCAGGTGTTCTTGGAAGATGCAAGCTCTATCTATATCAGTAGTTTCCCTTTTACATACGAATTACAATAGTGGTCAAGCAAACTTTGTATAGCACACAGTAAAGTTACTTCAGTGATCATGGAATACCACCAGGCTGACATTTGCTTGTTTAAAATTTTCATCCTATCTACACCCTCCCACATACAAAATTGAAGCAGATTAAGATAACAGAAGGCACTAAAGGCACTTAAATTGTCCATATAACATAACTCCTTCCCTTCCTTTGCTGTATCTCACACTCTTCAGTGTAAGTTCATTTCAGCACAGGCCTGCCTTTTTCTCTTTTGTTCAAATTATATTTTCTGAAATTTCATGTGCCATTATAGTATTGTTTAAATAAAACTTAGAATTTTGGGCACCTAATACATATAACACTTATATTAAATAGCTAGCAGTAAGAAACATAGATAATAAGATCTACTACCTTAAAAAATGGGTAAAAAAACCAAAGTATGCATTATCTGAAGTATGAGAATATTGTGTAGTGAGGCCATTTTTGGAAATTAAAATGCCAATTTAGTACCATTTCAGATTGTGTGTTCATACTTCCTTGGAAGTAAGTTGTAAGCTCAAGCATAAGACACAAACACGAAATACCAGAAACAGCCTATAATAAGCCCTAAATCTGTTTTGGCTTATAACTGGATACACCCAGACCAGACAGTAAAATCTGTGCATGAGGAAATTAGTTTAATTACAATATAAGGCTTTTGAAACCCAACTTCTCATGATACTAACACAAAACAGTTATATAGGAGGCAATTCATTTTGCATTTGATAAAGTTAACCACTACTTCCCAGGAGTCCCTCCTAAAATTTCACCAAATTAAATGTCTTCAAAAGTCCCAGGTTTCATTCAGCATTCTAGGAACTATTTATAGATAGATCGCTGAGCATTTTTAACAATTGGCTAAACAGTAAAGGAGCTTTAAACACCACAGTGGGCACTGTCAAGATTGAATCATCATTTTGCAGGAAGGAAAATTTCAAGGAATGAAAAGCTACCTGGGTGCAAAACCCAACTTTTACTCAGTTTCACATAATCCAAAGAGGAGGTTCGGCATCACAATAAACAGACTAACCAAAGGCAACTTGTGCTGACGCTCTTAGAGATGGACCAAGACCATTTTTTGCCTGTGGTGAAGAACAAAATGCCATTGCCCATTCCATTCTATCTACAGAAGCCAACTGGAATGGGAGTTGGATCTTACTGCAGCACTGCTAGAAAGAACATCCTCAACTCTTCTGAGAGCAACGGGAGTAGAGGACAAGTTGCCTAGAGTGCTCAGCTGTCTTTCAACAAAAATGAAACAGCTATGGGGCAGCTGCTGTTGTCCAGTCCACACCAGTCAGCATCTGCCCCTGGCGCCATCACCTCCATCTGCCCAGTGGCTGGGCCAGCCTTAAGCAGTCTGTTCCACATGGATATCTACTCTTCTCTGCCTGCCTTAGCTCCTTATTAACATATGGGTCCATTTAGGATGCTAATGAAAACCTCTCAAGCCCTAAACACCTGCCTACATGACAAAGCATCTTCTCCAATATATTTGTTCCTGTTCCTTGAGATTTGGTGCTGCATAATGAAGGGCTCAGTGTCATGCCTAACAAACCGAGTTACACCTAGATAGTACACTTTTGGTATGAACCTACTTAGCATCCTAAAAATTCATGTTCTCTCAGCCCAGGCTTCTCCATTTGCAATACACAGATAACAACACTAACTTTCCTTACAGAGTTTGTGTGAAAAATATGGTGTATCTGAAAGGCTTTAAACTCTCGAAAGCACAAAATAACACTTGGCATTTATAAGCTGAGACTTCTGCCTTGAGCTCTGGTTCCACACCTGCAGAAGTTATGTCTGTGAGGTTTGTGACAAAACTGGGAGGATGCTTATTCACTTTTTTATTAAAATATTTCTGTTCTGACTGCCCATCTCATCTCCAAGACACTGAGGTCTGCTAATGTGAGGATTTAAAACCATCCATATAGTTTCATTCTCTACCCCAATCTGAAACATATAAAGCAGATAACCTTTCAATATTAAAGAAGCAAAAAGGACAAACGTCTCTGAGAAGAAATGTGTTTTCATTGGTGGCAGAACCTCAGGCCCTCCCAGGGGAAGAGTTTCATTACCTGGGTGCTTGCACAGAGAATGCCTTTTCCTGCATCACTTACAACAGTGAGTCTGACCATGGTGGAACACTGAGTAGGGCCTGAGTAAGGAGACGGCCCTTCAGTAGCTTTGCTTATATGAAAAAGGAAGGGGCAGAGCAATCCTATGGCTGCTGGACAGCACCTAGATGGCCACCGGACTGCTGGGATCCCCACTCTGACTAGTGCCCCTGCCATTCCAAGGTGCCGAACTTGAGGGTCAGAGGAGCACAGGGGTGACCTTAGCCCCCTGCCCCTTCTGTCCTGCATGCTATGCCTGCAGCCCTCCAAGTGCACAGGGTTATGGGCAACCCAGAACACTGCACCCTAAGCTATGCATTGACATGCACACAAGTACAGGATCTGAGTCTTGGCATCCATGCATGTATATATTTACATGTGCTGCTTGTTTCGCATATTTGATGCTGATTTGGCTAGCCATGGGAGAGTCATACAGGTAGGAAAGGAAACCCAGCCTGCTGTACTTGCAACAGTGCATTTGGAGGTCAGAAGTATAACAGCTGTAGCAAGGAGTTGGAGCTGAAAGCAACCTCATCTCCATCACCTTCCTCACTCCAGAAATGGTCATGGGTAGAAATGATGAGGTAATTTGCTTTTCACTTTTATTCCCCCTCAGCCTACCAGCTCATAATGCCAACAAGGTTGATAACGGGGGCCAACTTCGTGATCCGGACACCTGTCCACTGGGGACAGCGCTAAGAATAACCATCACATTTTGCCAAGGTCACTGAGCAGTAGACAGATGGCCATAACTTTAGTCACCACCAACCTGGGAAAGGAATCAAGAAAGGCAACTTGCAGGTAAATATTCCCATATCCTCTTAGCTGTCCCCTGAGTCATGCAGTATTGCCGTTTGGACAGCATCCTGGAAAAGTGATCAGCTCCACTTCATGGCTCACACAGTGGTCATAAAGTTATTTTCCTGCACAAGTCAAATGAGCATATTAGAAAAGTAGAGAAGTAATTGTATGGATTTTTAAAAAACAACCTATCATGGGAACACACTTTCTAATCTGGAGATTTTCAGAACATCACATGCTGTGCTTTTCCAGTTCTTCTCTTGTTTTCTTATAGACTGTCGCCTAGACGAGCTTCCGATGTGGCAAATGGGAAGCAGAGATGTGTTTGCAGAAGGTAAAGCAAGGGGGTTAGGGGCTAACTGGGGCAGAAAGACTCTTCCCTCTTCCACTCAAAAGCATCCTGTCCTGCAACTCTTTCCTATTTAAAAATAAATGATCGCTGAGGCTTCATTAGACACATTAGTTTGCCCTTATGAGATGGGATTTGCCCAAGGCAATCAAGTGAGTTCATGTGTGAGCTGATATTTGGACTAGGGCCTATTCATGCAAAGTTCATGCTCTTGGTTGCAAAGGGATGCAGTTTTGTTTTACTTCCAGCTTAGAAGCATTAAGGACTATTTTCAGTTTCCATGGAAAGCCTATCATCATCACCATATTACTATTATTACTACTATTATTACCCTGCATTTATATGCTTCCTTTTCTCCTCTTGTAAGGAGATCAAAGTGGCATACACCTTCCTTTTATCCTCAGAGCAGGAACCCTGTGAGGCAGGTTGGGCTAAGAGTCCAAGGTCACCTAGTGAGCTTCATGGCCAAGGGGAACTAGAACCCTGGTCTCCCTGGTCTCCCAGCTCCCCAGTTCAACACCTTAACCACCGCATCACGCTGGACTGAGTCTATCTCCTGCAGTAAGTAGAACAAAAGTGATGCCTTCACCGTGTCATAGCCACTAGGATGGGGTGAGCTGCCATCCAAGAGAATTTCCACACAGTTCCTGATATTTGATCCCCACCTCCCACCCCAGATCGCTATTCCTTTTACTTAGAGCAATGGAGGAATCAAGCAGGCAGTGTTCCACACAGGCACTCTCAGCTTCCATTGTCCGGCCAACAAGCAGAAAGCTACTGACGGGTAATACTAGAAGAGAGTATTAGGCATATCATCTTCAGTATCATCATTATCAGCAAACAAAAGGAGGTTCAGAGGGGTGATTTGTTTCACTGTTTCATACAAATTTATGAGGAGCCATTCTTCTCATGCCCACCAAATTCTGGCTACAGGTTTGGTCCAACCATACCTGCAGTTGTGTACTTTGGAAGTAATTACACATGCGGTACAATCCTGTATGTATGTGTGCATGTATGTGTCTACTAAGGAGAACACTCCATTGAATTCAGTAGGGCTTCTCTGCATGTAATTGAGTAGAGGACTGCAGACATTCAGTCCAAGTGGACATATATTTACCTGGCTGCAAGCACCACTAAACACAGAGGGATTCATTTTATTTCAAATACTGATACCCAGTGCTTTTTTTGTATGAAAAAAGATGCCAGAACTCATGAAATTATTTACCTTTCGCACATAGTCAGTCACTGTACACACACCCACACACGTCAGTTGTGTAACGAAACAAAATGGTCACCGCCTGCAGTACGCACTCAGCGCGCGGTCACACGACCAATCGCAAGCCGAGCAGCACCATCACAACCAGTGCGGACAAAGTACGCATGCATCGGATTCGACACACAAGCAGCCCACATGCACCGTTTTGATGATTTTGCCGCCGACCTGCTACGCTCGACAGGGCGATTCAAATCCACGTGGACCAAACATCAAATTTTCAAAAGTTACTTTTAAAACTTGGAAAATCTGTCAAAAAAAAGGTGCCGGAACTCTGTTCCTGTGCGTTCTATGACAAAAAAAGCACTGCTGATACCCAAAACATGTATACTTCTATGCAGGATTACACTGAGTATTCTAGATATAGATCTCTTTCCTGCTTTATTACAAGGGATTGGTGCACAGTTTAATATAAAGAGGGATAGCATCATTCACGGCAACCGAAATACGGGTTCCAGTGACTTGTTTGTTAAGGCTACAGAGGGCTATATTGCCATGGAGGAAGGCTGAACTGACTCTTTTGTTCCCTTAGCATTCCCTCTACTCCCAGTAGACTGCAGTAGGGTGACTGATGCAGTCCGGCAGCTAAAACTACAAACACACCTTTCCATGTTAAGATGGTTCTAACAGGCCAACTCCTCTTCTTGACTGAGACATTAGAACGGTTTTTGTGTTTGGAGCTACAAGCATTGTTGCAGTCCTGATTATTTTCTTCTACAGGCTGAAAGAGCAGCAAACTCCAGTGATAAGTGGGAGTGGATAAGCTATGCTGTTGCATTAAATTAGTAACAATTAAAATGGCATGTTAAAGATTAAGGCAACCATCTGGATAATACTTACAAGCTTGCAAATCTCATTGAAGAGAAAGCAAACTTGTAAGTCGTGTCAGGACTACATCCTTTAATCAGTATCTGTGGGGAACAGACACCAAATCCAACCTCAGAACACTTAGATTCTGATTTAAATAGGCTCTTTAAAAAAAAAAGTTATAGAATAGCCTACTTAATAATTTTAAGTGGTCATAGTGCATAATGCCCTGTCCATGGTAGCCCCATTCAGCTTTAGTAAACTCAAGGTTGTGGCTTCCTTTATGGAATTTATTTATTTGTTTATTAAAACATTTTTATGCCGCCCCATTCGCCGAAGCCTCGGGGCGGCTTACAACAATTGAGCCATCTCATATTTGGTCTTCCTTTTCTTTTTCTGCCTTCAATTTTCCCTAGAATGATTGTCTTCTCCAGTGCACCTTCTCATGATGTGCCCAAAGTACTGCAGCTTCTGTTTTGTCATTTTTGCTTCCAGGGAGTTGTTTTAATTTGATCTAGGACTCATTTGAGCATCTTTGTCGGTTCAGGATATTCACAAAGCTCTTCTCCAGCACCACGTTTTAAATTGATGTTCTTCCTGTCAGCTTTCTCCACTGTCCAGCCTTCACACCCATACATGGTGAGCAGGAATACAATAGTGTGGATTACCTTAGCCCTGGTCTCCAGTGAAACATGCTTACATTTGATTATCTTTTCTAGTTACTTCATTGTTGCCCTTCCAAGTCTCAGTCTTCTATTTTCTTGGATGCAGCCTCCACCAGAATTGATGGCTGGGTCAAGATATACTGTGGGTTTTCTAATTCTATAGTTACAACTGACCAAACATCCTTAGTTCATAGAATTGCTCGCTAGCTGAGTTTCCTTTCCACAATGGGACCTTACGGTCAAGGAAGATCAGAGGTTTGAGAAGATGAGACAGCCCAACACACCTATGGGGAAGTATGGGTCGTGTGTGCATGAGTGTCTTTAAGAATAAAAGAAGGAACCCAAAAAAATCCATTTTGGAACAGGCAGAGATAGAAGCTGAGAGATCAAGTTCACACAATAACAGAAGGAAATTAAGCCGTGGTGGTTTATTTTCTCTCCTCGCATGTTCCAGGTCCAAGCTGCTATTCATACCTTCCCCAGGCATGAGTTCTCATGATATCCAAACCCAGCAAGGGCATATGGCTGGGGTGTTTTACAAACCCATGGCCTGCTCTAGGGTTTCAGAATGGCTTGTAAACCCCTCCAGCCAGGCACTACCACCTGGTTCAAACAACACAACAACCCATGCCTGGTTAGGATAGTTGCATCAATTAGCCAGTGCATGAATGGCATGCACTGTGAGTGAAAATAAGCCACCGTGGCTTCATTTTCCTTGGTGAATGTTACAGCCTTCCCAGAGAGTGTTCTGAGGGTCAGCTGAAAACTAAAAGGATCCTGGAGTCAGTCAGTCAGTCTCTCTCTCTCTCTCTCTCTCTCTCTCTCTCTCTCTCTCTCTCTCTGTCTTTCTCCAGGGATATGATCTGGGGTAGCAGCTCTGTTGCCAGCTTGTCTCCATGCTCTACTGACAGGACACAACAAAAACACCATAATCCCAGTCCAGCGCACTTTCAAAGGAAGTCTGAATGCAGCTCTCCCTTCTTGCTACTTTGAGGAGTGGGGAACACAAAATGGTAGAAACATTTAGTCCCTATTCTGATCCTAACAAATGTTAAATCTCTATAGTAATATGTCAGGCACACTGTTCAGTTTTTCATACTATGGCAAGGAGGCTCTGTAAGCTTCAATGCCTTTAAAAAAAACAAGCAACAAATGACTTTTTTGTTCTTTTTATCATGCACTGGTGTATGCTTTTGCTGTGACCCAAAGAGAAAGCAGAGCCCATGGCTATTGGCCTTTCATGGATTTCTGGCACCACTTTCGGTAAATGCTATAAAACACTATATCACCATGGATTTTATACTGATCAGCTAAAGAAGCCAAGATCGGGTCATATGCTAGCCAGGCAGGCAAGTTATGATTATTTTAAAGCAACTAAGCATGGCCACCTGTGTTCTCATGCTTGGCCCTATATAAATAAATGAAGGATTACAATAGCATTGGACTTGTTGACGTTAAAACCAACATTTTTCTGCAGGAAAAATATGACCACTCAGTGAATTACTGTCAAGACACTGGCCATTCCAAGCTCAAGTCGGAAAGGATACAATTCCCAGCATCCTCCATCCACCTATGTACCAGTCCTGATAAAACTGAGTCCTCCTCACCAATGAACTGGTAGATTTAGTTCTGACTAACTTTAATGACAGCCCCTGCTTCCTATTAAGCCATTGAGTATATCCAGCTTGACAGCAACTTGATAATGAATGAAGATACACAAACCTTTACAAGTAGCTATCCATGTTCTTAACCCAACTATCCTGACTTTCCCTCTGTACAGAGAAATTGTGACTTCACCCATAACACCCCACTCTTGCTATCAATCAGCATTAATGATTATTACTGGCCATCTTCTTCTGATGGGAGAAAGTCTCTTTGGTAGCATTCTGAGATCTTGGCTCCCTAGAAATTAAAAGCTGCCAAGGGTTCTCAAGTGCAGATGGGTTAATCATCATGGAGAAAAACAGCCGTGGTCCAAGAACAGTCTCACGCCTGTCTCCATTGCTCCCTCAGTCACTTTCACCATACTCTTCCTGCAAGTTTTGGTCAAGTGTCATAAGGAACAGCCATGGTCTGAAGAGCCATTACTCTCTTCCTGCTTCATTTGCCTATTAACAAGGGCCAACTTCAAAGTAAATGTCTGCATGGGCCAGTGACAAACCTGCAGGTGACTGGCCAAGAAGCTCAAAAGAAAATTCCAGCTCACAGGAAGACAGGAACATAAGATGCTGCCTTATATTGAGTCAGCCCATTGGTCCATCTTGTTGATGCTGAGCAGCAGCTCTACCAAGAGATGTTCCTTGTTCTACCTGGACACCTCCAGCAGCTCTACCTGGAGATGTCTTGGGATTGGTCCTAGGACCTTCCTTATGCACCTTACATGCACCTCCACTGAGCTACAGGCCCTCCCCTACTGTAACTCCTTTCTGCATTCTCCACAATCCCCCAAACTTAGGATCTGACCACATGACATGCTAAGCCATGGTAGGTTAATGAACCCTCAGGGATTAGCAGCACAGGTGGGCAGCCATGGGGCATCGGCAGGACTGAGATATGAAAAGAGGAACCAAGACTGCAGGTGTCCTAGTAGGACACAGAATTGCCAAGAGTGGCTCACAGCCCCTTCAAGGCTGTGCTTTAACCTTCAACATCTCTACATGGCCTTGAGAAGAGAAACTTGCTTTTGCTATAATTTTTAATCCACTGTTCACTGAACTTTTAAAATGAGTTTCACAGTAACTTTCCATAATGTAATAACCTAACAGGAAGTGAAAGGGGGAATAACCAGGCCTAGGGACTGGCTTACTGGTCCATTTCCCTGTCCAATATTGACAATGGAATATTCACTTTTTGTCTGCTGTTTGATCTTGGCCAAAGGTTATCCAGTATAATTCACTGAGGCCGTGATCCTACAAACATTTAGACAGGGGAAAACGGCTGCTGCTCCTGGCTGAGGCATGCAGGGAATCGTATGTGTTATAGACTGTGCCTTGATCTTAGTTCAGTGTTGCCTTTCCAAAGCCATCCATGGCGATTTACAAAAAGCTGTGGAAAATAAAGTTTCAATGAAGCCAAGAATGCTACTGAGAAGCTGGCAGCTTACACGGACAAACGACCTTTAAAATTATTTTCATTCTGGTGACACTTGCTGCAACTTTTCTTTATTTCTATTTTAATAACATTTTAAAAATGTAACTGTGTGTTGACTCTGATATTCCAGAATGGAAGCCAAAGACAGAATGATTCACACTGATAGCAAGAAACCTTACCTAATGTTACTAATAGTTACACATTTCACTTTCCCCCAAATAGGTCATTTGTTTCTATAATTAGCATGCACATCAAACCTGTTGGTATTGAAACCATTTTTGTTGTTGTTGTGATAAAGAAGGTAATTTTGAAAAACGTGACCACTGTTGCAGCATATTTGACTAAAAGCTTTTTTTGAACTGGTCAAATGCCCAGATCTATCTTCCCCTTTTTGGTGTTTCTCCTCAGGCCTCAAAATCATCTAGGAGGTCCTATTCTGATTAGCAAAGATGTAGGTGATGGGATGAAAACGAGTGCTTTTGCAAGGATGGCATCCCGCAGCTCAGAGGAGTCCATATGCTCAGCTCACTCCTGATTTTTAGAATTTGTCAAAGCAGTGTGGTGCAGTAGTTGCAGAGCTTGGACAGAGGTTCTAGATCCCCACTCTGCCATGAAACTCACTGGGTGACATTGGGTCAGTCACAGACTCTCAGTAAAACCTACCTCACAGGGCTGTTGCATGGCAAAAAGAAAAGGAGGAAGAGTTTCATGTACTCTACATTGGGCTCCTTAGCAGAAAAGCAGAACATAAATGTAACAAATAAATGTTGATAAAGATGTTTGCATTTAGGAAGGAAGTTGGTCACTGCAGTGAGATTTAGATTCACTTTTATTGGCTTCCTACTTTCTAAAAAGTTTTTTTCATTCTATTAGATACTGCAATGTTTTATTGCAATTTTATGGTACTGTTATATTTTTAAGCTTCCTGGCCACTCGGGAGCTCTGTAGGTAAGTAATATATGTATTTTAAATATAACATTTTGAAATAAGAGCTGAAATGGTCAAGTGGATGTGGATGAGAATCCAAGTTCCACAAAGAAAACAATAGGAATATTCATGTAGTAAACAAGTGTTTCACAAAATCTGGCACATCCCCCTGGCCACTGTGTTCTCCAGAGTAGATACAATGAAATAGTGAATCAGTGCTGATATTAAATCTTCCATTGCTTATCAACATGTACCATACTTTTAACATTAAGTTTTCTCCTCTCAGTGCCATCTTCCCATATCAGCATTCAGGAGTGAGTGTCCCACTTTAAAAAGGTCAGTTTTACTGTAAATACTCATCAGCAACAAAAGCCCAAGACTTGGAAGAAAATTACTTTCTTTGGGGTAGTAAATATTTAATTATTATTCATTGATATTACTTTGGGTTATGGCAAAAATATAAATCTTTGCACACAGTGGCATGATTAAATCATAGAATAGTAGGATTGGAAGGGACCAGCTCTGTGCAAGACACCAAGTCAAACCATTCCTCTAAGATGGCTGTCCAATTGCATCTTGAATGCCTCCACTGTGGGAGAGCCACGACCTCTCTACATAATTGGTTTCATTGTTGTACTGCTCTAACTGTCAAGACATTTTTCCTGATAATTAGCCAGAATTTGGTTTCTTCTAACTTCAGCCGGTTATTCCATGTCCTGCACTTTGGGACAATCAAGATGAGATCCTGTCCTTCCTCTTTTTAATAGTCTTTCAAAGTATGCTATCAATGTCCCTTCAGTCTTCTCTTCTCAAGGCTAAGAATGCCCAGTTCTTTCAATCTCTCCCTGGATCATCCTTGTTGCTCTCCCCTGAGCCCTTTCCAGCCCGTCTACATCTTTCTTAAATTGTCGTGCTCGGAACTGGACACAGGACTTCAGATGAGGCCTAACCAGTGCCGAGTAAAGGGGATCTAGTACTTCACAGGATTTGGAAGAGATACTTCTATTAATGCAGCCGAAAATAACACTTGCCCTTTTTGCAGCCATGTTACATTTTGGTTCAAACCAATTATTTGGGGGCATGGCAGGGGGTGTCAGAGGCAGCAGGGGGAGTTGCAGAGGTGAAAATTAAGAAGATGTTGCTTTTGGCCAACAACCAGGATTTCCCCAACGCATTTTGTTGCCTGAGGCAGGTCAGCAAATGGTTCTTTATCGGTCCGGTCAAGGTACATAGTTGAGTTAGTTATTCAGTTCTTTTGATCCCACTTTTCCACTATGGAGCCCAAGATGGTATCCATGATTCTCCTTCTCCTCCCTTTATCCTTAGGGCAAACCTGTGAGGTAGGTTCATTTGAGAGTCAGTGATGGACCAAAAATCATCCCACAGGCTTTATGGCTCAGTGGAGTGGAGACTAGAACCACCTGGGTCCTCCTCCAATACTCTGACCACCGCACCGCATTTCATCTAAACTTCATTACAGTTCCTGTGCTGGTGCTACCTTTGTGCTTCACCTGGACGGTGCAGCTGGTGCAGCACATGATGCTGTGGTGCTGAACAAACCTCTGGCCACATGAGTGTCAAAGCAACCTCAGTTCTACTCTTAGGGCTTTGCTTCCAGTCTCTAGATCATCTTCGTTGCCCTCCTCTAAACCCTTTCCAGCCTTTCTCCATCTTTCCTAAACGGTGGTGTCCATTCGAAGCCGAAGGCAACATTCGGCTTTTGCTTCCTTTAGCATCACGAAGACGAGTTTGCCAAAGTCACTTTCTCCCAGAGTTCCTGTAACTGCTGCTTTGTCCACTAGGTCTTCTCTGTTGGTTAGCATCAGCTCAATGACAGCGATTCCTCTTGTTCTTCCTCCACTTTCTGTTGGAGGACATTATCAGCAACACATGGAAGGAATCTCTTGGGGGGGGGGGGGGCGCTGTGTTTGACAGAATTTATCTCCCAACAGATATCAGGGAAATTGAAGTCCCCCATAACGATGACATCGTCCCTCCTTGAAATTCTGGCGATTTGATTTTCAAAAGTTTCATCCTCATCATCTCCTTGGCTAGGGGTCAATAATAGACTCCAACCACTGTGTTCCTTTTATTTCTTTCTCCATTTATATTAATTCAGATGCTTTTGATGGTGCTACTAAGCTCATCCTCCTCTAGTTCTTTCTAGTTCAGCCAAAAGGTAACATTGCTCCCAAAAAAGAAACACAGGGCTACAGATACTATCTCCAGAAATCAGAATGCATTGTTCAGTCTATGTATTACAAGCTTTAAAATGCAGCAAAAAAAATCCACCTTTTAGTTTAAGCTAGGGAGCAAGAAACAAAAACAAAAGGAAGTGGTCCAAGTTCAATTCAACTTAGATTTAAAAGGTTTTTTCCTCCAAGGCTATGAATTGTCCTTCAGTTTCAAATATGAGCTTAAATTAAGCCCCATTTCATGAACCATGTATTTTCCAAAGCTCCTAGTTTACAGGGCCATTTGTACTGCATGGCAGCAACAAATTTGCTGTTAAGCCTGCATCAGCAAGCCCTGGGCCTATTCCACATATTAAGGGCACCACCCTCTGCATGTTTAGAGAGAAAATGCCCTACAACTCCCAGCATCCCCTAGCCAGCTGGAAGCCATAGAACATTTTTGTATCTCAAAATGCAAAGGACTTTGCCGAGATGGCCTTCCACCTTGTCTCCCCTTGGTCCAATACACTGCTACAGAAATTATTCAGTTCTTCTTGCCCCTTTGACCATGTAATGCCTCTTCTTAAATTCCTGTACTGGCTTCCTGACTGTGTCAACATCCTGCACATGTCTCTTGTCCTTTTCTGCAAAGGCCTCCATGATTCGGCTACTATTATCTCTGTACCCTCATATCTCAACATACCCTTAACTAGAATTCCGTCACTTATCCTGATGCAGCACCTTCAGCTGCCCAAATGCTCCCGAAAAGCATTCTGCTTTTTCTCCCTGAAATTGACTCCCAATTTGCATGCATGATCTCTCCCTACTTTCTTCAAACCACTCCTCCAAACTCGCCTGTTCTGTGAAGCCTTTAGAGTCCCAATGGCCCACAATAACAAAGCCATGTGTAGTTGAAGCATGTACATGGCATACTCAAAATGTCCACACATTCTTCGCATTTACATCTACTTCTGTTGCTTTCCTTGGTGTCTAGTCTTTATTTGTAAAGTGCCAGGGATACCATTAGTGCTATACTGGGGTAAGCAACATATCCTATCATTCCACACGATCAGCTATGCTAGCTAGGGCTGATGGGAATGACAGACCAAAAATCTGGTAAAGAACATATTGCCCATCCCTGTGCTCTATAAATAAGCCCAGTTAGTTTGACAGCTACTGTCAGACTAACTGGGTTTTGCCTTCAGATGGTCTTTCAGCTACTCCTGCCATTCAGACTAATGGGCCTGGATGAAAGAAGCATTTCCAAGCACATCTTTCTATCATCCACTCTTTGTGTTAAGGTGTATTGCAGCCTTCCCCTACTTGGTGTCCTCCAGATGTTTTGAAGTTCAACTCCTAACAGCCCCAGGCAGTATGGCCAATGGTGAGAGTTGTAGTCTAAAACATCAGGAAGGCACCAGGGTGGGAAAGTTTTTTGTACACCTGTAAATGGAAAGGGTACAGCAGTCCAAAGTTTCATGGTCTGCTCCATCTAGAGTCTAGAACTAGACCCTTATCAGCATGAACCTGGCGTAACAATGCTTTTAATCTGGACCTCTGATTATCTGACCAAAATATCACCCTGTGGGTCTCCTAAGGCTCCTCAGTCTTATGCAGCCTGGCCTTTCCAACAGATGAACTCATCAAGTCATACACAGTTTAAACCGAGGGGTTGGATCCCTTTCAGTCCAAAGGCCGAACACAATTTCAGAAAAGCTCCCTTGAGGGCCACATTCTATTGGTGGGTGGCACTAAGGCAAAAGGGATAGAGCCAAATATTCTAGTGTATTTTAGCTTGAAGCTCTTTCTGCCAGTAACTAAGCCTTAGGAGAGGCATTATGGCCTTTCAGAAGGGGAAAAGGCATGCAAACATGGGAATGCCCCATGACTGGGGCCTCCAGTCAGCTAAAATTGCTCAAGTTCACCCTGGTTTAAAGAGATTCAGCTCCAGTTTTCTGATTCAAGTGGGCTTTCAGTGGCAGATGTGGGCTACTTCCTACACGTAACAGCACTGGGTGGGCAAGGTTGAGTGTGTGCCTCTTGCCAAAGGAATCCAAACACTCTGAACCAACTTCCTCCACCCTGTGCATGGGAAGCCTCCCTTCAGACAGCAAAGGTTTGTCGTCGCTATATCTTACCAGGGCCAGACCCTGGCATTTAACAGGGAGAAACATTTTGTATCAGGGTGAAGGATTGCATTATGGCCGGATACGGCATCTGAGCAATACAGCAAGACAAGTGTTGGCCCTACCAGAGCTCAGGGAGGCAATTGGGCTTTGCTACCTGCAGCAGGATGTCTTAGGCCAGCCTGGGAAGGGGGATGCTGCACAAAAGACAATGACATTTGAACGAAGACATTGCATAAGAAACCCTTTATTTCACATTTCTTATTTGTTTTAGAAACTTTCACTGCCCCTTTCTCAGGTGATTATGCAATCTGTAAGAGATGCAAAAGAGGCACAATAAAGTATTTTATCGGGACAACTTTGGTTAGTGGGACACATCATGGAGACAGGAATTGATGCACCTGTTTGTTCGACACCCAAGTAGCTTATTCTCAGCCATTAAGAACACAGATATTGGCTAATGCAAAGACGTAGTCACTTTACAGGAATCTGTGTTTAAATTGGCATCCTATTTTTAGCTGTCTAAATGTTTTAGATCTTTAACAAGGAAAAAATAGACTATCAAGAAGCACTTTTAAGCAGAACATTCTGTAACTCTAAAATCTACAAGAGCTTCTGGTATCACAACTATTTCTCAGTAAGCAAATATGTATGTTTGAAGCGAAAACTACAAAACTACATGTGATTAGACCAATATCTATCTGAAATAATATCTGACAAATGATATCTGATTTTGTTCCATACTTCAGCCATCATGGCCAATGGTCAGGAATTCTGGGAGGCATAATGCAAAACATCTGGAGAGCTACTTCCCACTTACTGCTGGGCTAGAACACCATTCCCCAAATGGGTACTTTCCAGATGTGTCAGACTACAACCCCCATCAACCTCATTTTGGAGGGAATCAGAGGTGAATGGAGAGAATTGTAGTCTGGCTCATGTAGACAGTATCCAGTTTTTCAAGATCGGGACAATATCAACGGACCTCTTCCAGGGCTGCAATCCAAAACTCATGAACTAGAGAACAAGCTCCACTGAACTCGGTAGGAGTTATTCCCAGTAAACATGCAAAGAGTTGGGCTGTGCTTAAGCAGTTGGACACAGTAGAACGTTTCACCCCTTCTGATCAACTTTGCACAGCAGGTTCCCAAGTCCTATCCCAAACTGCTTTTGAAATTTGGCTCAATTTGAAACGCAATTTGCCATGCAACATGGGGAGCGGCTCAGCAAGAAACACAAGCCCAAAACCCCCTTTGTGTGAGTGTGTGTGCAAGTGGCAGGCCTTTGGAGCCTGTCTACAGAAAAAGGGTTGTTTTCCCTTTCTCCCCGACAGAAATCTCTCCCAAAGGTTTCCATAACCTTCTAAGAACAGACACCAGCCAGGCAAAAGACATCACCTCATTGAGGCACCTCCAAATATTTGTAATGAGTGGATACATCTGTGTTCAGGCAACATCTTCACACACCCAATACAGGAACATATGGAAAAGACTAGGAAAGTCAAACTGCTTCTGTATAACTGATTGTCTCTGATGCTTTGGTGAGGTTAAGTTAGGTTCAGCTGCACATGATGTGCTTAAACAGACCTCAAAGAAAGCCCAAGTCCACTGAAAGGATGGATAAAAGAAGCAGACACTCCAAGTGCCAAGCTGATTCCCATTAAGTTTAGGCATACCCTGACTAATAGCATCTGTGGAAATAACCAGTATAGGTGCCAGCAGGCATGACATGCTGAAACAAACCATTTAAGGAAGGAGGCATGATGTTTTCACAGCACAGGCCTGGGTACAATCTTCACTCAATGCTGATGGTATAAGTAGCCCCCAAAATCTCCTCATCACGTCATCCAGCATTTCGATATATACTCATCTCCAGCAACAAGAAAGACTTAAATTATGTCTTAAAGGGAGACTTAAAGGGGGGTGATGGAGGACTCTTACTGTTAGCACAGCCTTCCCCAATCTGGTGCTGTTCTGATGCTTTGAACTTCAGTTCCCATCAACCCCAGCATCATGGCAAATAGGCAGAAGTGCTGGGAGCTGCTGTACTAAACATCTGGAGGCACCAGGCTGGGTAAGGCTGAAATATAAGCTAGGACACCTTTCCCCAAATTAGTACTCTGGTAGGTGGATAGCAACTTTCATCATCTGGGGATGGTGGGAGTTATAGTCCAAAGCCAACCAAAAGGGATGGCCCACAAGGAATTCCAAAAAGCGCAAAGTAATAAAAAATGTTGTTTTACTCAACAAAAGGAAAGGATTCTAATTGGATTCAGATCACATGCAGGTCCTTCTTCAAGAGCCTAACATACAATAAATGACATTTATAGACTTCAAATATTCCCCGTGTCTATAGTATGTATCACAACACATGCGGAGGGCACTAGGTTAGGGGAAGCTGAGTTTTTGTATCTTCCCTGGATCACAAGCAGAAAACATCCCTACCCCACCTACAAACCTGGCCTTACACTGACTCAGATTTCAGCCACCAAACCTTCTTCATCAAAACAAGAAATACGTATAATTGTAAACAGGGGTGGGAATTAAGGAAAAGCAGGAGAAGCTGCTGTTTGAAAAAACAGAACAAAATAGCCTTGGCTCTATCTCTTTCCTAGATCTAAGAAATGTGAGCAGCATGCATGCTATGAGAAAGAGGGCATTTAGCCCTTCTGCTGCTATAATCTGTTAAAAACACACACGCACACACAGTGGGATTTGCGGAATTGTGAACACTGTTGCCAAGATCAAGTCAGATGCAGGTGCAAGATTTCAAGCCTCTGTTTGTATATTTATTTTGCTTCTCCCCGCTGTCGCCACGCAAGTGCCAGAGTGTGCGGGTGTGTTTTTAATCAAGAGGCGGCAGCTGCACTTGGTCCTCGTTGACAGAAAGCCAAGCGGCTGCTGCCCCCAACGTGGCAGGATCCAAGCAACCAACTCCCAACTTCGCTCATCTCACGATATACGCGATCCACAGATGGGGCGGGCGGGCGGGCGGGCAGGCGGGGTGCGGGCAAGAAGCAGCTGCTAACTCCCCGTTTTCTCCGCTTCACGTGGCAGGATCGGAGAGGGTGAGGATTCCACCAGCTGGCACAGAATCCGTCCGGCAGCTGCAGCCTTGCTGCTTGCTGGATCGCAGAGGGCAAGCAAGTTGTTCTACGAGATGCAAAACTTCCTGCCTCTGCACCTTACCTGTAGTGGAATGTGCACAGCTGGCTTCTGCCAGGGCCCAGGAAACTGCTCTTGGCAGATGTGCAAGAAAGCAGTGGGTGGCTTTGGCATTTCCGAGCCTCGAAAGAGCAGCCTTGGGTGCCACAATTTGGAGTGGCTGGAGCGGGGGGGGGGGGGGGGGGGGGGGGGGGGGGGGGGGAGGGACGTCGTCTTTTTGTGGCGGGGGAGGTGTGGGATGGCCAGGATAAGTACATCTACTCTTTCTTCCCTCCCCCTCCCCTTTCCCCTCCTCCCCTCCTTCCCATCAAAGGGATCAGAGGCTGGAGCAAAAGCAAGAGGGTTTTAACGTGATTTGTCAACAACAAAATGAGAGCAATTATTTAAAATGAGAAAGCGATCATCATTACTTGGTGTTTTTGTTTGTTTTGTTTCGAAAGGCACAGAAGCATACCTAGGCGGATTTTTCCCCCACAGATAAGACACACAGGCAGACTCATCACAGACAGCAGGGACCGTACACAGTAACCATACCCCCAAATCCAGGACGCAGCCTGTTGTCATAACCATCCAGGAGACGGTCCAGGATGCGTGTGAAATTCTCCGGCCATAATTTCTCCTCCTTTTTGAGCTGTCCCGGGAGCACGGTGAGGCTGCAAAGCGAGGCGTAAAAGGCACGGTTGTGATTTGGGAACGCGGGGGGAAGGGCGGCAAAAAAAGATCGGGAATTTTAAAAAGCGAGACATAAAAGGGCCACAGGGAAAGGGGAGGGGGGAGGCAATCGTGTAGCTTCGATTTCGCCCCCCTCCCCCGTAACTCATCTCTCCAACACACTCTCCTTCTTTCTCTCTCTTTTCTCTGGGCAGCCACCCAAATCCAGGGCATCAGGTCAGGGCACAAGGAAATCGGAGGGAGGCCCTGGGGGCGGGGGTGGGGGGGGGACGCAAGATACTGTCCTACTACTCACCAGGTTGTCAGACACAGGAAGTGTACGAAGGTGACAGACAGACCCGAAGTCATAGCGATCGCTGGCTCCTTGGCAGAAACCATCTTTGCTTGCCATACTTCCAAGCCTGGTTGCACGTTCCCCCGTCGCCAAACGCCTTGTCCAGAGAAGGGATCACACAGCCGCGAAAGAGGAAAGGCGGGGAGGTGGGGCGTGGGGGTGGGGGGAGAGATGGAGAAGCTGAGCGGGGTGGAGAGAAGAGGGAGCGGGAGAGGGAAGCGATCCCACCACCGGCGCACACGCTCTGCAGCCGCACGCGCCCGCCCGCCCGCCCGCCCGCCTGGAGAACGAGCGACGAAGGAGCCGGGCAGATGGGGGGGCAGCCGAGGGGAGGGGGCGAACCTGGGCTGGGCTGGGCTGGGCCGGGCCGGGGACCCGATCCCTTGAGCCAAAGCCCCGGCCGCGCAAGCCTACATCTCGTCGGGACTGCTGTGCGCCAAACGCGTGGCACAGAAGAAACCGGGCGCGCCCGCCAAGTTCCCCTCCGCAGAGTCCCTTTTCCTCCCCTTTAGGGGGCAACAGCCTTCCAGCAAACCCTCCTCTTCCTTTTTCTCCGACCCCTTCCTACCCCCCTCCCGTCTGTCCCCGCCCCACCGGAGAAGGAGAGGGGTTGGCATTTGATCGCGGGGTGGATTTTGCCTACTCTTTAGTTAGTTTAGTGGGTGGACTCTCTTTCTCTCTGTCTTTCTCTGTCGCCAGCAAGGTGGGACGCGGTAAGGCAAGGCTCCTGCAACTCCTGGACTTCACCTGGCCACGCCACCAAAAAGTCAGCCTTCGAATCTGTGTTCTGAACGCTGAGACTCACCCTCGAAACTTGCCGAGCCGTTATTATTTGTAACTGCGCGCCTCTGCGCATAGACAGAGTGCCTTTCCTGCTAACCTCACCCTGCTCACTTCCCGCGGTGAATTAGAAACAAGGACTTCCTGGTTGGAAGGCTGGTCGTGCCATTCCAATGCCTCTTTCTTTACAGTGTAAAGATCTCCGAAGGATTCCACCCCAGGATTTAATGTGAAGCTGCCCAGGAAGTCTTTTCACAAGTGTCCAAGACTTATGCCCTGGAACATAGACAATTATAGGAAAGAGTGTTTTTGACCATGTGCAGAGTGTGGTGTCATTGACTACACCACACAAACCTTCAAAAGTCCTGGGATCCAGAGTAAAGACTTTTGAAGTCTGGACAGGCACGAGGCTTCTTCGAGATTGAAGATTAAGACCTGATCAGCAACAGCAGCAATAATTTCTTCCTTCAAACAGATTAAAATTTACTCACCACCCTCAAGAGATAATTTCTTGATGGGGAGGAGGAGGAGGAGGAGGAGGTTATGTACGTAACCATTGAGAAGACATGTCATTTTGCAAAGTCCAGCATGGACTGCCTCCCTGTTCTGCCCTTTCTCAAATAGGCATCATTAATTTCCCTTCTTAATTCCACCTGCTCCATCCCAAGGGAGCCTTTTCAGTGCCGTTATCAAGCCGTTATCGGTGGCTTTCGGGTGGCACTACACTTTCACTTCTTCGAAACCCTACATCCCAGGATGACGCAGACTTGCTGTCACAGTTCCTCTCTCCCTTGTGCGTGTGTGCGTGTGTGTCTGCCTTTCCTATTCCTTTCCAGATGTCCTGGCTGTGATCATGATGATGAAGTCTTCATTTGTCTTGATTGTCTTTTGTTGAGAGAGAGAGAGAGAGAGAGAGAGAGAGAGAGAGAGAGAGAGAGAGACGGAACCACAACAAAAATGGGGTGGGGAGAACACATTTGTTCCTTGGATTACAAGACGGTCTCTTCCTACGAAGATCCTGGCATGAAATTAAAGTGGGGAGGGGGGATCTGAGAAGGAGGAGGCAAAGAGACGGGGGCCGGGAGCACTCAGATATACACTCTGTACCTTCTGACCATTCCTCACAATAATCAAGCCAGATTTTGGTGACCCAAATAATTTCTCTCACACTCACTCTGAGCGATTAGGCACCAGTTTCCAAGATCTGTTTAGAAGTATTTTTCATCTCGAACCAAGGATGTTGGATTTCTTTGGGCAGAAATGCTTTGTGCAAACAGTGGATCTACCTTGTGTACCACAAAGTCCTTTGATGTGGAAGGTAAGCCTTCCAATTTTATCCAGGATGCTAAATTTCCCTAAGGTAGCCTCCCCCAGTCTTCCAAATGGGTTGGACTAAAAATCCTGTAACTCCTAACCCCCAGGACTGCAGTGGGAGTTGTAGTCCAACCAATCTGGAGGATACCAGTTTCAGAGAAGCTATGCTAGAGATAGGAGAACTTCAGGTGCTTCATATATACGTGTGACACTGGCCAATACAGGTGGCACTTCATCGCAAAGTGTGTGTGTTTCTTACATTGAATTGGAATCTGATGTTCACCGCTGTGGTAACCTTGAGTTCTTCCAGATTGTTCTTCAGAACTTGTTCCCATAAAGGTGCCCTCCTTAATCCTTTTAGATCAAACACACACTTATTCTGGCCTTGAAATCTGGTTCATTTTATCAATTTTTCAAAGGCCTTCATCTAGATTATTTAATTATATAATTTATATATTTACAGCCCCGAAGCTCTCTGGGTGGTTCACAGCAGCATATTTAAAAACAATATAAAATATACCAATTAAAACACAATAAAGCTTCATAAAAGTTGGCAATATAAAATTTAAAACCAAATAAAAAACAAAAATGATAGATTAAAACAATCCCAGTTAAACCCTGTCTAACAACCAGGAGGCCCCATTAACTAATTAAATGCCCTGCAGTAGAGGTCTTTACCTGGTGCTGAAGAGATAGCAAAGCTGGTGCCAGGCCGACCTTGGTAAGGAACTCATTTTCATTCCATAACTGAGGGACCGCAATTGAAAAGGCTCTTCTTGTTGCCAGCATCTGAGCCTCCCTTGGAGGTAGCAATCAGAGAAAGGTGTCAGGACATGATTGTACTGACCGGGTAGATAAAGGTTGTGAGAGGCATTCTGTCAAATATCATGGTCCCAAGCCATATAGGGCTTTATGGGTCAAAAGCAGCACCTTCATTGGGGTTGGAAACATACAGGCAACCAGCGCAAACAGGTCAATATTGGTGTTATCAGACCTTTTGATCCCTGTTGTTAGTCTGGCTGCTGCATTTTGCACAAACTGCAGCTTACAAATAGTTTTCAAGGGCAGCCTTATGTAGAGTGCATTGCAGTAGTCTAGAGATTACCAGAGCATAGATCATTGATAGCTGAAGCTGGTAGAAGCACTCCAAGCCACTGAAGCCACCTGGGCCTCGAGTGACAAAGATGGCTCAAGAAGCACCCACAAGCTACAAACCAGCTCCTTCAAGGCGAGTGCAACCCCATCTAGAAGGTTGGATTCCCTTCATCTGGTCAAAAGAACCACCAAACAACAACATCTCAGTCTTGCCTGGACTGGGCTTCAGTTTTCTAGTCCTTATTCAGTCCATTGTCATTCACAGTCTCATCTCTTAACAATGAAAAGGAGAGGTAGAGTTGCATATCTTCAGCATATTGATGACAACTCACTCCAAATCTCCAGATGCCCTCACCCAATGGTTTCATGTAGATGTTAAAAAGCATGCAGACAGGACTGATCCATGAGGAACCCTATACTGGAAGATCCAAGGGGCAGAGCCATATCCCCCAAGCACAATCCAAGTAGGAGCAGAACCACTGCAGTGCATTACCTCTCACACCCAGAGTTGCCCAGAAGGATACCATGGTCAAAAGCTGCTGAGAGGTCAAGGAGAACAACAGGATCACACTCCCCTGTCCTTCTCCCAGGATAGGTCATCATACAGGGCAACCAAAGCTGTTTCTGTACCAAAACTAGACCTCAACCTTGACTGAAATGGATCCAGATAATCGGTCTCATCCAAGAGTGCCTGAAGCTGGTTGGCCACCACCCATTCAAGAACCTTGCTCAGGAATGGGCTGTTTGCCACTAGCCTAAAATTTCTGAGTTCTTCTGAGTCCAGGGAGGGTTTCTTCAGGAGTGGTCTCACCACCGCTTGTTTTAGGTGGTCAGGGACCACTGCTTCTTGCAAAGAAGCATTAATCACCTCCATATCCCAGCCAGCAAGTCCCTCCCTCCTGGCTTTTATTAGCCAAGAGTGGCAAGGCTTCCGTATGGATGTGATCACAAAAACCTGTCAGAATGCCTTGTTGATATCCTTAAGGTGTACTAACTGGAACTCATCCAAAACAACTAGATTGGACTGTGCTCTGGATAGCTCACCTGATTTCACAGCTATAACACTGGAGTCTATATCCTGGTGGATGCAAGTGATATTACAGTGGGCATCAGGCCAGGTGGAAGCTGTTAGCAGTTGAGACAGGAGCAGGCAGGCCTCTTTGCACGAATGGGGCCCCTGGAACTTCTCCCAGCAGTGCCTCAATGCAGCCAGCCAATGCAGGTCAGCTGGAGAGAGAAGCTGATGAGATGACAAGGGGGCTCATGGAAAGACTAAGCCAGGAGGGATGGAAGGCTGGCAGGATGGCAAAGACTCCAGCAGTTGCTGGTCAGGACTGCAGTTTTCCAATCAGTCTTTAAAACAAAGGCCAGCTTGAGTTAGTGAGGCAGGTTGGACTGCTCACCTCTGCATGGAGTCTATAATCACTTGTTGCTCTGTTTTGTCAAGTTGTATCCCGTTTATGGCAACCCTAGGGATGGGTGCCTTCCAAAATGTATGAGTATAGCCCTTCACAGTCCTGTTCAGCTCTTGCAAACTCAAGGCTGTGGCTTCCTGTATGGAATCGCTCCATCTCGTATTTGGTCTTCCTTCCTTCCTTCCTTTATAAAATTTGTATGCAGTCCAATTACTAATGTCTCTGGATGGCTAACAGCATAAATAAAATGACGACCCACTCTGGCTGCAATTAATAAAATACAATAATAAAATTCAATATTAAAACTTATTAAAATATTGATTAAATTAAAAGGTCTTAACCTGGCACCGAAAAACATATAATGATGGTGCCAGGCAGACCTCTCTGGGGAGCACATTCCATAGTCGGGGTGCCACCGCAGAGAAGGGCCTCCTCCGGGTACTCTGTCTCCTAACATCTTTAAAGAGGGTTCCCAGAGGAGGGCTTCTGCTGCCGATCTCAGGGGGTGGGAGGGCAAATAGGGAAAAAGGCATTCCTTTAGGTATCCTGGTCCCAAGCCATTTAGGGCTTTATAGGTAATAACCAGCACCAATGGAAAGCCGGTGGAGCTGATAGAGGACTGGGGTTATGTGAGAATAACGCCCAGTCCCCGACAGCATCCTGGAGGCTCTATTTTGAACCATCTGAAGTATCCGGACTGTCTTCAAGGGCAACCCCATGTAAAGTGCATTACAGAAATCCAACCAGGAAGTAACCAATGCATGTGTCACTGTCACTAGGCAGTCATCCTCCAGATAGGGACGCAGCTGATGGATTAGCCGAAGCTGAAGGAAGGCGCTCCTCGCCATCGCTGTCACTTGGGCTTCCAAGGACAGCTCCGGGCTGAGGAGCACTCCCAAGCTGCAGACTCTGTCTTCTTCTTCTTCTGCCTTCAACTTTCCCCAGCATTATTGTTTTCTCCAGTGAGCGCTCCCTTCTCATGATGCGCCCAAAGTATGGCAGCTTCCTCTTTGTCCTTTTTGCTTCCATGAAAAATTCTGGCTTGAATTGATCTGGGGCCCATTTGTTCCTCATTCCGTCAGTCCAGAATATTTGCAAATCTCTTCTCCAGCACCATGTTTAAAAGACATCCATTTTTCCCTGTTGGTTTTCTTCTCTCTCCAACATTCACACTCATACATAGTGGTTGAGAATACAATAGTGTGAATAATCTTGGCCTCAGTCGTCAGTGAGTTAAATAGGGCAACTTGTCTACTGACAGGGGGACAAGTAGATATGAACATATCATCCCAGAGCTGTATCACTTGCACAGGTTACCAATGGAAGTCCAGGCCCGCTTTAAGGTGCTTACACTAATGTATGAAGCCCTGAACAGTTTAAGGACCTGAATATCTAGAGCAGCTTCTTCCATATAGGCCTACCTGGACCCTTCGATCATCTATGAAAGCCCTTCTCCATGGGAAGTGAAGAGGGTGGCTATGAGGGGAAGAGCCTTCTCGGCTATGGCACCCCACTTCTGGAATCTGCTGCCCAGGAAAAAATGTTTGGTGCCGACGCTATATATGTTCCAGTGCCAGGTTAAAACTTTTTAATTTTCCCATCATTTTAATTGTTGACTTTCTAGTTTTATATCGGCTTTTAAATTGCCTGGTACATGCAGAATAGTTGTTATTATTTCTTGTACTGTGTTCTTGATGTTGTCATTGTATAGGCCTGCAAAAAGTGTTAGTGTACACAGATGTTTTAATTGCAGGCAAATCAGTTTTAAATTGCTGTAAGTATTGGATTCTGTATATTTTAATTATATTGTTTAAACCATTTTGAGAGCATTATACTAGTCAAAGGGAATATAAAAGCTTTAAATAAATAAATAATGAATATTTCCAAGAGCACTGACAGCCAATGTAGTATGGGGTTCAGAGTGTCTACAGGGCACCTGGGAGATCTGGACACTTGCCCCATTCAGCCATGAAGCTCACTATGTGGTTTGGGCCAGTCACTCACTGTCACTCCATCTAACCTACCTCACAGGGTTGTTGTTCTGAGGATAAAATGAAGCCGTGTAAGCTGCCTCGAGTTCCTCAAAGAGGAAAAAAAGGCAGAATGGAAATGCAATGTAGTTGGGTAACAACATGACACAAGGTAGCCAACTGAGACTACAGTCTCCTGGGCCCCAGTACCCAATTGATTGGTAATCAGCAGTTGGAGAACCCATGACCAAATCTGGACTATTGGAGGGTACCAGGTGATGCCCAGGCACCAGCCCTAAGGAAGGAGGGTTACCAAGGGAGCAGGGATGGTAGCAGTGAGGTTTGCTGTAAATATACTCTGGATGGGGCCTACTCTAATTTAAATGCTCCCTCCGTAAAACTAATCTACTGAATGGGACAGTAACTTTACCTATATTGTGGTTTGTTTGAAAGATCTGTGAGAGAAGCCTTTCCACTGAGCAACTTCCTTCATCCCATGGCATCAACCAAGTGCACACTTCGTTCTGCTGTAACCTAAAAGACTTCCTTCAGTTCTCTTTCCTGCAGCTGACATAGGACAAAATCCATGATGTGTTATTTAACCTATGGGTTGCTGAAGTCGGCATCACTGTGATGCACATACCCACCTAAAAACCCAGGAATTTTAATCCACAAACAACCCAGAAAGAACACTTGTGAGTTATTTCACCAGAGGCGATGGGAAAGAATGGTTTAAACATGAAACAAACAAACAAACAAACCAGCCATTCTACATGGCTGTTCTACAGCACCACAAAAAGAAAGGGTGGGCAAAAGACCTGAAAAATAGTCCAGAGATGGAGAAAGCAAACCATGGTTTGTTTGATTGTCTGCCATAGGAACCCTCAGTAGGGCAACAAAACATGGGTTAAATCAACCATGGGTTAGTAGTATTACATGGAAATTAATTTTATTGGTGATTTTCATGTCACATTGTGGGACTTCATCATTACTGTAGCCACGTCCTCAAAGGGAATCCAGAATCATGTTCCTGTTGTGAGAGGGAGATGATATACAGATAGATACTGACCTGGTTCACATACTTACTGCAACATACCACAAAACCCAAATGCCCAGGACAAAACAACTGCTCATACAATTTCACAAATGCACAGAGTCTGACTACATTCTCTTCATAGTTACATGCAAGTTCTATTGAACTCAGTGGAGCTTACTTCTGACTGAAATAAAAATTGAAGACAACAAACTGGTATAAAATTGTTACCTTGGATTGTCTTGTTTTTACAAAAATACAATAGTAAACTCCCATCAATCATTCACATTATAGATGTATATGTATGTGTTTACACACATACATACACCTCAGGGTGCAATTAAGGAGAATGAATTCAGGATTAAATGCTGCATGTTAAGCTCCAGAGTAATGGCTTCTGAAGAATTTTGAAAAGCTTTCTGGTTGTTTCAACTTATATGCTCTCTGCTTGTTCCAGAGCCCAATGCCCAATTTGCTTTCCATCTGATATATGCTGCATATAGGCTTCAGTATGCTTCAGTTTCTGGGTCATTTCACCCTTGAGCTAAACTCTCATCTTTTTCAACTCCACCCATCCCTCCTCATGTATTGAAAATCGAGGAGGTGACACTAACATCTGTGCGGAGGAGGAAGAAGAGGAAGAGGAGAAGGCAACTACATTTCTGTGGGGTATCTCCTCTTGGAGACTTCCCCAATGTAATTTGGTACAATAAATGAGCAGGACAAGCCACTCCACAAGCAGAGGTAGGTGGACACCCTGGGCAGCAAAGGACTTCATGGCACATCCTGCAGGAGGGGGAAATAACTCTTCTACCATTGGAACTATTTCTGCTATATTCCTAGTGAATGAAATTGCACTGGTGAATGAAGGAAGGAATGGGCTAAAAAAAATTAAATATTTCAATGCTTTCTTTCTTTTCTTGTTCATCACTTGGGAATCCTATGGGATGTAGGGTGGTATAGAAATCTTGCATTTAATGCATAGATCAGGGATGGGCAATCTTTTGGGGCCATGTGCACATTTGGCAATTTGAGACACCGGTCAAGTCACCACCACAAAATATCATGAGATGTATGGCAAAGGGCAAAAGGTGATGTCCAGGCCCCAACACACTCAATCGCTGCTTTGAGCTCAGTTCAGCACCAGCAAATGCCCATTTCACAGTTTATCAAGGAAGAAGGTGCTTTTGTCTCTCTGTGTGTTTTAGAGTGGGAAAAGATAAATGTTTGAGGGTGTATCACTGATCATAGGTAACATGTTGCCTATAGGATAGACAGATAGGTATATGGAAGGATGGACAGATGGATGGATGGATAGATAGGAGGGTTGGAAAGAGTTGGGAACTAAGGCCATTGCTTCCTTCAATAATACTAAAAAGAAACTAAGCAATATTAGAAGTGGATCCACAGTCATGCCTGAAACACCCTATCTAATTCACAAATGAAAGGGAACATTTTTTCTAAATAATCTCCAGGGGAGTATGGATATTTTCCAACAGTTGCAGAGCATCCTGAAAAAGAAAATTTTCAGAGGATTTATCAGAAATTTGATTTCAGAAAGGAGCAGCATTTGATCCTGACACTGGCCATGACTTTGCTAAAGATGCACCTCTCTGTTATGAAAAATGGTCCCTCTATAAGATTTTGCACTGTCTGGTAATTGATAGTGAACTGCAGAGTGCTGATTGGCAATCAGACCTGTCAGGCAGGGGTGATGCTAAGCTTCTTGAATGTATCATACCACATTTATTAGGCTAAGAGCTAAAGACAATGTGGCCAGGAGAGGCGCTGCAAGGAACAGCTGTGGAAGTGAAATAGGTCCACAGAAAAAGAAAGCGTTTCTAAACTTGCTGAGCTTGGAGTCCAAGCAGCAGTACTGATGCTGTAGGAGCCAAATCCCACCTTGGAACTAGAAGTGCCTGCTTGCAGGCCAACTACTCCATTCATTTGTTAGGTAAAAGAAATATTCCATAACATGCTCTCTCTCATCCAGAGCAAACTTGTCCCATCAAATATCCTTGGACCTTTGATTAATAATGCCATTAGGCTAGGTCACTTTGGACTCTTTAGGCCAGTCCCACTGCCACACCTAACCTGATACCTTCCAGAGTTGTTGAACTACAACTCCCAGCATGTCCCACCCATCCATGCACACAGGATGTATCAAACATGAGAGACATGCTGGCTGGGGCATGCTGGGAGTTGTAGTTCAGAACATTTGGAGGGTACGAGGCTAGGAAATGCTGCATGGGCTCTCTTGAATAGCCTTCTTCAAGTGGCCATAGGTGTTGCAATCTAAAGAAGGCCATCTGTAAGACCCTAGAACTGTGGGGAGCCCTGCTGCATTTGGGTGACCCTCCTCATCATTCTGCTGAGTGGGACCCTGGACATCTTTCCCAAAGACCTGCCCTAGTGGCACCACTGAGCTTTTGCGGCTCTCACAGTTGATAAATCCATTGTGCAAGCCAGGCTGATCTTAGCTTGGAGGTCCATTAAGATCTTGTTAGGGATTCTTGGGTTCTTGGCAGCAGGCCTGACCAAATGCAGAATGGGAATGGGATTATTTGCTGCGATTCCCCCCATGTAGGGGCTCGGGGAAGTGAAGGCAAATGAGAAATGAGGCAGGAAAAAAGGAAGTTTGCCTCAAAACCTCGTCCTGTCCATTCCCTAGTTGCTACCAGTTGCTTATTGAATGGCTATTTCGACTTCTTGGAAGAGCAGGCAGAACTAGGATGCTAGGAAGAGTCCTGGAGAAAGCCATTCGGCACACAATGTTCCCCTTCCGTGGTTTCTACATTATGATGCAAACCATATCATAAATTCTGGTTGCCCTGAGCAACTGTAACAGTCCCTCTGCAGTTTTCACACGCTGCTGCAGGGCTGTGGGAAAGTGGCTGGCAGGCAGCTCTGAAGCAGCGACGGGAAATGACCACATCAGAGGTGCTGTGGGAACCATGATGGTGAAAGCCGAGGGGCAGAAGCCCCTGCATTCACCTTTGCACTCCACCTTTGCTCCAGCTTCATGTTCTCCAACATGAACGACTGCCTGAAATATGAGCTTAAGAACAACATCACTCCTTAGGGTTGGGCATCAGGGCCAAAGTCCGGAGCCTCACAACCCAGGGGAGCCCAAATGATCACTCCAAAAGCGGCAGGAGAATGGGCTTTCCAACGCTGGTACTGGTTGCCTCAGCATGCACTCTTATTTTTATAAAGCTTCCATAGTCAAGAGGCAACCAGCTGAGCATGTACGCGGCTTTAGATGCTCATTTTATTATGCTTCAGATGAATAATATTTTCTACAACAAAAGGGTACTAATTCCCAAGTGAATGTGTTGAGCATCACTCAGCAGAAGCCAGCTCCATTTTATTCCTGTACTTGTGATTTCTTTGAGTTTAAAATGAAAAGCCACACATGCTCTGATTGTATCTTTCTTTTTTTTAATCAGGGTTGGCAAACAGGTTTTTTTATTTGTTTGTTTTGCTTTAACAAAACAAGGAAGACTGGTGGTGGGAGGAAAGGAAGAGAAATGTTAGTTTTGAGCTTCCTATGTTGGCACAAATCCACAGGGCAGCTGAAAGGATGGAAGCAAAGAACCTCAGGGCTGGGATTGCAATCCATCCATCCTAGCATCTCAGTCCAGCCACCAGAGATACACAAATGGCCAGAACCCCTTCTCTGGCTACTTTTCCCCATCCAACAATCATTTTGTGCATTCCTGGCTTTGGTGGAATTTTCCACATTCTGAATGGTTGACATGGCTCTCTTAAAGCATAGTTACTGGCACAAAGCAGTTTACGTTCAAATATGGTGGTCTCTGTATGTCTTTTTGGCTCCACCTCTTTGCCAGCAGCCCTGGCAGATGCAGCCCCAAGAACATCTCTGAAACTGAATTTGGCCCTTGGACTGAATGCGGTTCCTCACCCCCACCGTAAGCCATCAATCCTGGGCTCCAAGACTCCCTCACCAGTGAAGAATAGACTCATTCAGGCAAACCATTTCTCACATAATTTGTAGCACAGTATTGCTCATATTGTATGAATAATGTACAGTGACCCTACAGAGGATGCCATCTTGGGCTAAACTCTTCAAAAATACGGTTTCCACTAGCAGGTTCTGGGGTCCCCAGTTTGGGTTTTATGCAAAAGAAGTGGTGTTTTGAATTACTGTTTACTGGCTATGGGCATAATGCAATTACAAGCACTTCTAAGGGCACACCTATATCTTCCAAGGAAGATCTGGCTTCTTTACGAAGCTCATAGAGTTAATGCAGGGGGAAATCAGGAGCAGGGGAAAGTACTCCTTTTGCTAGGGGAAGCTAGTGATCCCCATGGCAGCAGCCCTCTTGCCCCTCACAGCTTTCCTTTCTTTGTGGTCTGTCCATGGTGCTGAACTACCTCCCCAAAATAGGTCCACCACCTTGGGACACCAGGGATAGCTCTTATAAATCTCAACAAGCTTCAGTGGATTGGAAGTCCCATTAATACAAGAGTCAACAACCTGCCCTGAGCTCTACCCCATCTATTCCCCCTTCTAAAGATCCCCATTCCCTCAGTATGTTTGGGAAAATCTGTTTCCTGAAATAGCATGCCATGTAGGTTTGTCTGTGGTTTGGAGGAAACCTAATACTTCTACTACATCACTTTGGCAAAGGAGAGAATCTAAAAACCTCAGGCCAAGACCTTTTATGCCCCCCCCCCCCATTTATAGAATGACCACCCCACAGAGGCCCACCTGGCACCAACATTAATACACTTTCTGTACCAGGTTAAGACTGTCCTCTATTGCAGGGCATTTAATTAGTTAACTGGGGCTTTGTTAGCTGCTTAAATAGCTTGTATGATTGATTCATATAGACTATTGTAACTTTTTATATGCATTTTACTTTGTTTTTAAATAATGGATGGTAAAGTTTTTATGATGTTTTAAACATGCTTTGAATTTTTATATGGTATCTTTATGTCTTCTTGTAAACCTCCCAAATTGCTCCAGCTACTGCTGCAGTAGAAAATAAATAACTACATAAAAGAACAAATAGTGTATTGGTCCCCATTTCTAATTGCACATGAAAATGGGGGAATCTAAACCTGCTGCCAGTGCACAACCCGTTTCAAGGGTAGCCATAACTGGGTAGGTTCATGCTCATACAGAAACCCACAGACAAGAGGGCTCTTTGCTCTTTCTCCTCTCCTGAGTCATTCTTAGCTCCAAGTCCATGCACAAGTACTTTGTCTTATATTTAATCTAAAACTAGAGAGAAGATCAGTTTGGAAAATCAGGTTATAACCTGATACTATATCTCCAAAATCCCCCCTCCCTTCAGTGAGTTCAGAATGAAATTTAGCAACCCCAGAATGGGAAATTTATTTACTGAATCTATTTCAACTTACAGTGAACAGATCTCCACAGGAAGGCTGAAACCCATCCATTCCTGCAACATTAACAATCAATTGCTTACCAGCAGAAAGAACACTGTGCTTGGATGTATTGTGAGTTAACTATCAGAATGTATTAATCATAGTGCAAAGAACAAGGTTTAAGCTGTAAGCTTTTTCTGAGTGGAAAGTTAATAAATGAAGCTCAGTGAACTGGGCCATGCATTGGGTTTGCTATATCAGATAAGATAACCTCATGGCCCACATCTACACGTTGTATCATGGGTTGCAAAGCTTCAAGCTATGTGCCCTTACCCACACAAACCATTTGTCTTGGTTATTGATGCTGAACCATCCTAAAAACAGGACTTTTCAGATTTCCTAATTGCCCAGAAAAGCCCCTTCAGTCCTCATTTTACCCTTCCAGCTCTGCCTCTGCAGAAAAGACAGAGAAGGACCTGCAGTCCGATAGGAAGAATATATGTATGTGCTTCACAGGCAGCCTGTGTGGTGTACTGGTTAGAGCAATGGAATGGGGACCTTAGCCATGAAGTTCACTGGGCGACTTTGGGCCAGTCACAGATTCTTAGCCAAACCTACCTCAAAGGTGGTTGTTGTGAGAAAACAAAACAGAGGGGAGGGGAACTATGTAAACCACCTTGGGATCCTTGGCTATATATGCCACATAATGCAATGATCATGTGTGCATGTGTGCCTGTTTAACTTTCCCAAACAACAGTTAAAACGTTGGGTGGCTCATGTCCTGTGTATTAACTAAGAACACCCTAGGGTGCAAATCCTATAGACCTCCAGCATCATGGGGAGAAGGCAGCATAGGATAATTCTGTGATCCCAGGATTGTGACTCCAAAATCTGAGCCCTGCCCCACTCCACCTCGCAACTGGTATAGAAAGAACAATGCCAGCTGCTGCCCCTGAAGTCTCAACGGGGCCTCTGAGGGGAGAAAGGGGGCCTTCCAGGAAGCAAGGATGGGAAGGCATGGGGGGGGGGGGCAGAGTGACTTTCTATCCCAGCCGCTCTCCCTCTCCCTCCCCAGTGCTTTATTTAGATGGCTGAAAACAGCTGTGAACAGCTGTGAAATACACAGTGCAAGGAAGTGGAGGAGACTGCAACTGCCGTGCCGCATTCTGGGCATAGGGCACATGGAAGCCCCCGAGTGTGGAGGCTTACATGCATGGAGGCTGTGATGGCCTCAGCAAAGAAAATCTCAAATATTCCCATTTTACAGGTGCAAACTTACAGAACTGAGGCTGGGACTTAGGCAAAGAAAAGCGGGAAGTTAGCATAGAAACTAGGAAAGGGAGTGTATACTACAGCATCCCCCCCCCCCCCGATGTTTAACACTACATATTCTATCAGCCCCAGCCAGGATGGTCAGTGGTCATGAATGCTGCAGGTTGTGGTCCAAAATGTCTGGAGAGTACCAGTTTGGAGCAGAGTGCTCTGTTGTTTTAGGCCTATCTATACAATGAGAAGCACCAAAGTCACGACGTTAGGAGTGTGTGTTAACAGGGTAAAAAAAGTTTCGTGAATACTGTTGCTATTCACCCTTTCACTCCATCCCCTTCTACCTTTGAACATTTATCCTCTATAAAGAAAACTAAAATGAAGTGATAATGTGAAGCATAATGCCTGGATGCAACCACATATTCATTATGAGAGAAAGTGCATCTCTCTCTCTCTCTCTCTCTCTCTCTCTCTCTCTCAAATTTTAATTAATATGCATAGATGCAAAAGTTTAAATAATTGAAATTTTTTCCATAGCAGAAAAGGCTCTACACCAGTGTCTTATTGGTTTCAACAATTTGCTATCTGCATTGCTTAGCAGAGATGCAGGGCAACTTCAGGGCCCATGCACAGCCTTTTTACAGTTCATGATCTTAAAATGGGATGTAGACCAGTCATTCCTTTAAAGAGAGGACACCAAGAGCCCTTCAGAAAGAGGACTGTAGAGTAGGACCTCTGGCCACCACCCTGACTGAGTATCTTTCCAACATGAGCACATACCCACAGCTTGTTCCTGCACACTTAGAATCTACTGCACAAACCTAAGAGCCAGAACTTCCTTAAAAGAAAAAGTAGTTCACTTAATCAGCTTCTGTGAACACAGTCTGATTTCCTTTAAAAGAGTTTCTAGAGCTTGTACTTTGAAAATCTTAGACCTAAGTAGATACCTGTCTGTATCCATTCTTATTCAGTTCTTTACTGGAGCTGTGTAGACATACATTCATTACATCCTATCAAAAATGATTGTCCCTAGTGCCAAAGACTTTGCAACTTACAAACTGATTGTGATGTGTACATGCTGGGTATTCTCAGACTTAAGCATTGCTTATTTTGAACTGTATCATTCTTTACTCAGGACAGACAGTAAGTTCACTTTAAAGTAGAGTGGATGCTTTTGACAACAGACATAAAAGTATTCGACATCCCAGGAGGAAAAGGGACTGTAACTCCAAATAGGCCAGTCAAATCAGACTTCTGCGCACTTCAATGAACTGGAAAGAGCTGAGCAATCCAGCATTTAATACTGAGCTTATAAACTGTAACTTTATTTGGCAAACACTCAGCATGTCGCGGTAGTATTATGTTTAATTCTCAAAGGGCAGGCATCCAATCTGCTCTTGATTACCATCTGCTGGTAACTGCACAAAGCAGTGTTTGCAAACGTATTTCTAAAATGGACTACCTTTTAGTATCCTCTCAGAAAAAGAAAACAATTACAGCAGAAGTATTTTGTCTGCCTTCCTTCCTTCCTTCCTTATATTATTATTATTATTATTATTATTATTATTATTATTATTATTATTATTATTTATATCCTGCCTTTTTCCTACAAAGGGCTCAAGGCAGCTTATATCATTCTCCGCCTCCATCTTATCCCAACAACAACCCTGTGAGGTAGGTTAGGCTGAGAGTCTGTGACTGGCCCAAAGTCACCCAGTTGGCTCCATGGCTGAGCGGGGACTAGAACCCAGGTCGTCTGAGTCCCAGTCCCATGCTCTTAACCGCTACACCACACTGGCTTTTAGCAGTGATCATCAACAGCACTCAATAATACTAGATTTAATACTGCATTATTCATGACCCTGATTTATGGATGATATTTTTAAGGGGGCTTCATGTCATTTTAGGAACAAGAGTTCCATGTTTCCTTTTGCACATCTTCATTTTTCTAAACTATAGAACAAGAATGTCTTGCATTCAGTGCCTGGGTTCATATTGCTGCTTACCTATAATAGCTTTGGGCATGTCCCAGCCTCAGTTCCATAGGTTTGCACCTGTAAAATGGGAATATTACAGATTTCAAAGATAAATCCTGTTTGTAAAACTACATTCCATTAAAACAAAACCTGAAGAAACTTTAGTTTTTCAATAATTTCAATAATGTAGATTCTTTCAATAATCTACATTATGTAACCTGCAAACAAAAAAGTGGGGGCAACTTAAAATAAGGAAGGGGAACAGTAAGAAAGTGGAGTTTGACTGTATGAATGGGGGATACAAATATACTGGACTGCCAACAATGCAGTCTTAAAACACTGCTGAAGCAGACATTCCAATTTTTAGGTTTGCTCTCTGTGATCCCTTGGAGTGACCTGGTCCTCATACCTACCTAATATTGGGTGACTGGGATTCCAGTGGGAAGAGTGTTCAGTGTGTCTCTTTGTACAGAGATATATATTGCACACACCCACAGACCCTTTTAGAACTGCAGAATAGAATGGGAATTATTCCCTGAACTGAGACAAAGAAAATGGAGTTTCACTTCGGGATTTTTTTTTAATTGTACCTTTTGATATGCATGGACTTTTGTGGTGACCACGCACTGACAACCTCAACACATCTCTGAAGTTTTATGGTTAATTAACCCTTTATTGAACTTGAAGTCTATCAAAGCCACAACTAGAAAGGAGACAAAAGGTTTCTCACAATGGCGTTTAACAAATGACTACCATATTTTTCCCAGAATTCCCCTGGCATGATGCTATTCTACAGTATTGCATTATGGAAAATGGAAGCTTACAGCCACCAAGAGATAATCCACTGCCTGTAGCAAGGCATTATCTTACACATGTTCAGACAGCACCCCACCCCTCCCAAAATTCCCAGGTGCGACAGCCAGCATGCTGGGAGTTGAGAGGTTTTTATGCCTAAACACACATACTATTGTGCTCTTAAAGAATAAAATTAAGATGGGGAAGTAAATGGGCAATGAATGCGGGGAAGGACACGAACCTTACAGATAAACTACTTTTGCTTAGTTGCCATCATGAACTGATTGCAAAAATCCCTGTGCCATGATGGAAGAAAGATGTTCCGCTTGTTCAAGGCCCCCAGCTCTTGTTTAAACAAACATCACCAACAGCAGCATAGTGCAGACCAGGAACTGGGGATGCGAAGGACCACTGAAGCACAGCTATTTATCTACACTGCTGCAATGCCTAAACAGACCACATTAAGGGGAAATATGACACCCCAAGGATCTAAAGTGCTTTGGAATGAAGATCAAATGATCATGGGTAGCTTATATGCTGAGAAAGCAGAGCTAAATATCATGTGGCTATGCTTCCATTTTATAATATTTTTTAGCCCAAGCTTTGTCTAACTCCTGACATTACCCATCAGTCGAGCCCTCTCAACCCTTGTGTGTGTGTGTGTGTGTGTGTGTGTGTGTGTGTGTGTGAGAGAGAGAGAGAGAGAGAGAGAGAGAGAGAGAGAGAGAGAGAGAGAGTGTACATGTTCCTCCACTCATCTTGCTTTCTATTCAAACCAATTTTTAGGTTCATGAGGATATGAGAACAGCACATCAACACACACGTCTGCCCTTTTCAGATTCCCCTTGGGGCCATGGCTATAGGATTGTCGTGGTGAAGGTCCATACTTCCAAACTGATCATGGCACCACTAACTCCTATGCTCTCTCCTGTCCCCTATTACTAGGGCTTCCATCCAAGGTACCATGAACACCTTTTCACAAAGCCAACTTGCCCTCAGATTAAGCAATACGGCTCCAGGGCTCTAGTTCAGGATCTCTGATTTCCCCAGACTGAGAAGATAAACCCCTACTTCCTAATGATGAGGAAGCAAAAAAGAAATCCATGTCTTAGATCCCTTTGGTCAGGTATTCTCCGGTACAGAGAACCACATCCCTAAACCCACTTTCTCAACACCAGGAGGGATCAGTGCCCTTCAGGATACTCAGTACCCATTTGGTGGATCAGAACCCCCCCCCCCCAAAGAGCATCATTCTAAGCAATATCAGGCCTTTGTACTACTATAAAGGGGAGAAGCAAATCTGAGGCAGCTCCATCTGGCTCTGATCATTCCTCAGGTGGTATCTTTGCTACCACCTCCACAGAAGCCTATTTCTCAGAAGTGATCTTCTGATCCTGGGAGCAAGCAACACTATCTATCTCTCTTGATCTAAGACTGGAGACCAAAACCTTGAACCAGCTTTTCCACATTGTCTCTGACAGTCAGAATGCTGCTGTGGCCTGAACAATTGCACAGACTTTGAGCTGGCTGGAGCAGCTACAGCAGGGGCAGGCAATGTTGTACCAGTAAACACCAATGCACCACCAGATGCCATTTCTGGTACTTGCCCCCGCCCCACCCACTTCCTAGCAGTTGAGATTGCTGTGAAATAGCTCTCTGCTGTGTTTTGAAATAGCTACCGAAAACTATAGGCTTGAATGGACTGTTCAGCCCCCACCTCAGCCTCACATTCAATCTTTTGGTCAACTTACATGGCCTTTGTCACACTTCCCAGGACAGCGATTTTGTGGGAGTGCCCACGACCGTTTCCCAAATTGCCGAATGTGCCTACAGGCTGATAAAGGCTGCCTAAACCTGAGCTCTTAGGTCTTGGACACTTCTTGTATGAGTTCTCTTGGCTAATTACAAAGCTAAGATAATAACAGCAAGGTGTTGGGAGCAAGTCCCGCTGAACTTAGTGGAAATGTGTTCCGAATAAACATGCATTAGGTAAGGGGGCAAGTCATTCTTCATTACAGTTCCTTCACATTCCTCCTTCATTTCTTGTTCGTTATCATCCTCACCCAATGGGGGAAACCTACTTGGGTTGCTGGCTTCTGACAAGTTCCAACACACCCTCATTAATCAGCTGTGATTCCCTGAAGAGTTTTCTCATCTTTAGTGCTTGAAGAAAGCCAGTAACATGCTGATGCAATTAAGAAGTGCTGGTTGTTAATTTAATGTTGCATAAAGCAATGATATAGCATGGGTCTGAACAGATCTCCAGCATGCTCACACTTTCCAGCAAAACTTTGAGCACCAAAACCCTCTGTCTTGGAGTCAATAAACATTAAAAAAAATAAGGCAGATTAAGCAGTCTTCAATTATTGGGCAATGGTTAATAAATTAGACCAGAAATTGTCTCTTCCACATAGAGTTGGAGCTGTGAAACATGGAACAAATGTCTCTTTTATCAGCCTTCATGCCAAAGCTATAGACTTCGGGTGCTGGGCAAAGTAGCCCCAGGGCTTCATCGAAACATTTCATTTCTTACAAAAGCTGAGAAATTAAGACACTCTGACTGGGTTCCCCCAGTGCCCAAACCAGCTGGTGAGTAAGCTATGCGGTCTTAATCTGACAGATGTTTGGTTATTCTTCTGCCCACTGTTATTCCAGCTGGCATCCCAGGGTCCTATGCAGCTGAACCTGTCTTGTCCACCCCTCCCTGGCCACATTTTTGTTTGCTTACCTTTATTTTCCCCAGGGTTCCATACCATTACCAGTAACAGACATGGGATGCCAAAGTGGCACTGAGGAGTGACCATCACTGGCTCATTATGCAGAAATGTACACAGAAATGTACAGCTGAGGGGTGGGGGCAGAAATGTACAGAGGTGAGAGCAGTTTTTCCAGCCTTTCACAAGTGAACAGTTACACCAGCCCACAAGATAGAGTCTTCTATGGCCAACATCTCAGTAAGTGTCTGCTGTCAAAGTTTAGTCAGTAATATCCATAGTCATTCACTAAGCGGGGCTGGATATAGGCTGTTTTGCACACACTTGACAGCTGTTAATTGGCGAGCTGTCAATGGAAAAGCAATTTCTGGAGAATACATATCCCTTTCCGAAGAGTGGGAAACACAACTGTCCCTTCAGCAGTATGATTCTCTAGTTTTTAAGGATTGCCCTGACAAAAACACTCTCAGTGCTCTCTGTTTCCAGACTTCCCTGAGTCCCTAGGCATGCATATGTCCCATCCTAAACGAATTGTCAAATTTGCTAGACAGGTATTTGTATTTGGTTTTGTATGTTGTTTTAAAAATACAAAATATTTTTGACAGCTGTCAAAAGTAACTGTTCAGGAAAAGGGGGGGATGCTGCTCTCCCTTTTCAGAGGTACCTAGAGGCTGGAGGGAATGTGGAAAAGCAGAGACCTGATTGGGACCAGGGCAGGCTTGATTTGAACTGCAGTTTCAAAATTCCTGAATTAAGTAAAAAGGTGCCCTTAGGGGAATCTATACCACCTCAGCAGTTGACTATTATTGCTATAGTTGCTATTAACAATTAAGGCTGTAATCCTCTACACTTGCCCCTTTTGCAATTTAATCTTGAATATATTCTCGTTGCTGTCCATATACCCAGAGACACACAAAAACGCTACCCAAATGATCAGGTGAATGGAGCACCTATTCTACGAGGAGCTATTTAGAGCTATTCAGTTAGTTTATAAACAGGGGGATGAGATAAAGATGTATATTGGAGAAAAGGGATAGAAATATGTTCTTTCTCTCTCTCCTATATTCCTAGAATATCTAATAAATACCAGACACTGCATAATCCAGTGAAGATGAATGGTGGGAGATTCAGCAAACAAAAAGGAAGCTCTTCTTCCCAGTGCAAATAGCTGTACACCCTTAAGACGTGGTGATGGCTACCATCTCTAAAAAAGAACTAGACAGATTCATGGAGGAGAAAGCAATCAGCATCTTCAAGTCATGAGGGGCAGAAGTTCCCATGCTGGATCCATGGTTCAGTCCCTAATGTATCCAGGTAGGACAAGAAAAACTGCTGCCTGAGATGCTGCAGAGCTACTGCCAGTCAGTGTCACCAGTGCTGGGCTAGATGGAGAAATGGTCTATGGAGAGTTTCTTATATGCCTGTGCTGGCTATAAGATACTTCCAATATCAAGGGCAGTCTGAATATCAGTTATTCGAGAACACAGACAGAGGGGGCTACTGCAGTTGTGTCCTCCTAGTGGACTTCCCAGAGGCACCTGCCTGGCCATTGTGGGGAACAGGGTGCGGGGAAAGATCCTATGCTAATCACACTCAGAGAGACTGAAAGTGAGAGAGTATTGCTAAACTTCTCTCAATGCGTCAATCAGCCTTTAAACTTTGCTGTGAGTCTTGCTCTTTCTGCTAAACCTTTTGCCTTCTTCCTCCCACCTAAACCTCAGATGGTGTCACTGGCCATCTGTCTTTCTGGGGCTGGAGGATCATTTAGCTCCCCTTCAACCATATGACCCTTCGAGGAGTTTCACGTGTGACTTCACTGAGAAACCATACGATGTGCTCAGGGGAAGAGCAGCTCACTTAGCCCTGTGTATCTGTTTTGAGCTTTCTATGTATATGATCATGTCATTGCCAGGTCTCCTGGGAGCACAAGATATGATGCTCTGCTCACACGGCAGTGTGGTCCAGCCAAGGCACTCTGCTTTAGGATAGAGGAACCTTAGGGATATGCAAAACAATTTGTATTTAAATGCATTGACATTCAATATTCAAGTTAATTGAATACGGCAATCAAACATGGATGCAGAAGATTCATAAATGAGTAAAGGAAAGCATACACTCTGCTTCTCTGTGGCCTGTTGATTCTCTGAATAGGCCAAGGGTGCTCTGTGGACCCCCAAAGTGCCTGGGTAAGTGATACATCAATTCCTTCTGCTAAGCCAAGTCCAAAAGACAATGCCTCTTACCACAGATGTTATATGGTTCTTCCCACCATTGCAGATGTGCTCAGGCCTCCTCCCTCTTCCCGGGAATGAAGCTGTTTTGGCAAGGTAAAGCTTTGTTTTCACTTCAAAATGGGCCTTAGCTACAGAATGATAGATGATCATTCTGGTGATCTTTTCAGCAAGCTGAAGGCCACAAGGCTTTGGCATGCTTTCCAGAAATAATTTTGGCTTTGGGGCACTGGGAAAGTGCACTACACTACACACAGGACTGGGTTTTCATCAGACTCAGGTGAGGCAGTGGCTGTTCTGAATCAGTGTCTGGACTTGATTGAGGGCTAATAAGCTGAGGCCCAATCCAGACCAGGTGGAGGTACTGTTGGTCGGTGGGTCATCTGTCCAGTTGGGAAGTGTCTGACCTGTCCTGGATGGGGTCACACTCCTCCTTAAGGACAGGGTTCATAGTTTGGGGGTGTTCCTAGATCCTGAATTATCGCTGGAGTCACATGCTGACTTGGTGATTGGGAGCACCTTGCATCATCTCAGGCTGATTAAGCAGCTAAGGCCCTATCTGCACAGGCAGAGCATAGCAAGAGTGATCTGATAACCTCTCATTTGGACTATTGTAAAGTAGTCTCCACATGAGGCTGCCTTTAAAAACGGTCCAGAGACTTCAATTGGTTCAACACAGAGCAACTAGGCTGCTAATGGAGACTGGCCAAAACAAACATATCACACCAGTCCTCTACCAATTACATCAGTTAGCCATTCAAGTCCAGGCCCAATTCAAAGTGCTAACATTAGCCTTTGAAGCCATAAAGAGTTCGGGGTGGCTATCTGAAGGAACACCTCCCTCCATATGTGGCTGCCGGGGCCCTGAGGTCATCAGCAGAGGTCCTTCTCAGAAAGCCCTATCCCAAGGAAGCAAGGAGTATGGCCACCAGAGGAAGGGCCTTCTCAGTTGTGGCACCCAATTTGGGGAATCATCTCCAAAAGAGTGCACATGGAGGCCACTTTCTGTTCCTTCCAGCGCCAGGTGAAAACCTTTTTATTTACCCAATATTTTAAAAGTTATATTTTTACCTTCATTTTTATCATATTTTACTGTACCACTGAGTGAGATTTAGCTGTGTTGGTGGTGGCGTGATCATTGTACTATTGTTTTATTGTATTATGGTATTCATTAACTGCATTGTAGTGCTTTTATTGTGTTTTATATTAATTATGGTATTTTCAATTTTGTAAACTGCCCAGGGAGCCTTCAGGCTGATGGGCGGTGAAGAAATGTAATAAGCAAACAAACAAATAAAATAATAGCCATTATTCCATAGTGCCTGAACTATGTTCATAATGCCTGAACAACACACACTCACCATGAATGGCCCTTCACTTCGCATGCACCCCCACCTACCCCTCCCAGCTGCAGTCAGCAACACTTCAGGGATTCATTTACAGCACTTCCTTCATCCGAACTGCTGTGGGCGTGCAGTGGGGGAGATTCACATGTAAGAAGAGACGAGTGCATTATTTAAAGTCACTGGCGCAAGAGGAGCGATGCAGGGCTGCTTCTGATCTTCTGATTCTCCATGAACAGGTTGACCAGCCAGGAACACCTGCATGCACAGAAGTCTCTGAGAAGCTGCATTGCTGTCTTTTCCACCCTGCTATAGGATAGGAGCTCTGTCTTCCTTCACACATGGCTATTTGGACTTTTAATATGTGGTTAAGAAGCACCCAACACGGGTAGGAGGTAGGTGGGAGGGCAAAGGGCTCCCCTGCCAGCTTCCTGCAAGGGCCCTGGGGACATCAAGGTCGGGCCGCACTAGGGATGCCAGCAGGGCTGATAGCAACATGTCTCTCCAAAGCACCAGCTAGTGGTCTTCCAGATAGCATCTCAACCAAGAAGCTCCTGCCTCTTCTTCCCCCCATGAGGTAGCATGTTCAGCAGGTGCTTGAGCTAGCTGAGCTTTGGCTCTGGGACTTGACTGGCTCCCGCAAGTGCCAGCCAGATGTTCAGCTTTCGGCAAAACCTCCCCAACTAGAACACCAGGTGATGATCACTCGCTTACCCAGCATTTTGGCTGGGGAGCCAGCTTCTCCATGTCTGGCCTGGCCACAGAAAACCAGCATTCAGCAAAGCAGTTGTCCTGCTCCAGCTGGAAATCTCCTCTGAAAAGGAAAAGCTGGGGTGACAGGAGCCACCCACTCCAGCAATGCTCAGGATAGAACAGAATAATAGTGCAGCTGGAAGGAGCCTATAAGGCAAGGACTCCAACCCTCTGCACCGCTTCCATGTGTGGTCACCTATCCAGCTGCAGGCCCACGCTATTCCAGCTTAGCAAAGGTGGTTTGGCATGCTGGCTTGATGCATAGCTATGCAGGCAATATGTGGATCTGCCGGAGGAGGCTGGGTGCTCAGGAGTGACCTCCTGTGGAGAACAAGGACTCTACCTCAGGAGTCAAGGAAGAGAACCGCCTTCTCCCCTCAAGTCCTTGGGAGATCACTTGAATGGAAGAGTAATTGATGGGAGCTTTGCAATTGCAGAAAACCTTTCTGCTTCCCTAAGGTAGAACACCCAGGTTTTGCCAATCCCATGCAAGCTACTTTAGCTCTCTGTGCCCTGTGAAAAACTGTTCATGGCAATAAGATGGCCTTCTGAATCATATGGGATATAGCAAAGATGCTTGCATTGAGTAAGGCAAATTGATGAAAATGCACAGCATTGTGTGTTGCCTTGAACAAGAAGTAATCCTTCTTTAGGTGAGTCAGCACCACTGGCTCCAACCCAGCACTCCCAGACTGCTGCTAAACTCTCTATTAAGATGCTTGTTGTTAGTCAGCTATTATGCCAGTTCTCATACTTTTAGTTCTCATTCCCAAGCATGGGATGGCTCTAGGTTTGCAGAGGCTGTCCATCGGTGAGTCCTGAAAGGGTATCTAGTCATGGCAGTGGAACCACCATTGTGCTGAGCAGCTGCATGCAGCTACCATTTAAACACTAGCCTGACATGGCAATGCTCCAGGGTGTTATGCAAACTGTAGACCTGCTTCAAGAGCATAAAGCCAGAGAAGAATTAAAAGGGAGTGTAAGGCATTGTCTGTGGTGGCCCAGTGGCAGGGCATGGGGGCTTCAGCAGCTGCCCAAGGATGCTAGGTGCTGATGCCATCTCAGAGAGTCCATCTTGTGACTGCCCTCCCAAAGATGACCACTGTAATTGCATAATTCATATGGACAAAGATTGAATCAGGATTATTTCCTGTTTGCACAGTGACTTAAAATATCAACTTACAAAAGTAAAGACCTTACAAATGCTGACCACTGTTACTAGGACTAGGACTAGGACTAGACTAGGTTTAGGACTGTGGTTATTTGTGCCCTGCTGAATAGCCAGACAGACCAACATTAAAATCCAAATCTCACTATTCTGCATTTTGCACCTTCCTTCCAGCTTTCTACATATTTCATTTATAGGACATAGGCCATCACACGACATGAGATTAATGCTGTGCAAGGAAATAAACTGTCTTTGGCTGAAACTGCAGACTTGGAACAGCTTAGCCAACAAGCTGCCTACACAAGACAGAAACGCACGGCCACTTCACTGATTAAGCTTCACGACTTGCTGTGAGAGAAGGCATGGCGTGGCATGGGAAGGGGGTTAAAAGGAAAAAATTAGAAGGTAGCAGATATAGGACAAGTAATTTATGCCGATCTATTAAAAATACATTTAGATGAGCTTCAGGCAAACTTTGAGCAGACTGAATTTTAATAGTGCAGTAGAGCTCTGGATATATAGAAGCTTAAGCGGGCCTGTTGGCAGCCTTGCCAACTTGTAATTTGAAAAGCTGCCCCCTCGAGCAGATGCATGGCAGAGACAGCCTTCAGTTGATTGCCCCTCAGCTTAATAAGCTGGGATAGGAACAAGACATTTAGCCGCACAGGTAGCCTTTCTGCACGTGTCTCCCTTTGTATGAACAACCGGACAAACCAGGAAGTCTTCAGTGAGCCAGACATGGAAACCATGTTTAGCAGCTTGAGAAAAAAGTCGGGATCTTACAGCATGGCTTAATTTCCTGGTTTGGGGAGAAATAGGAAACTGGTTAATTGAAGACTTCATGATGTGTTTAATCACACCATGAATGGAGAAGCAAAATGGTGGGAGGCATGGCTCTTTCATTGGCTAATTCTGCTGAGGTACGACCACCTGAATTTCCAGATCAGGATGGATGAGAGAGCCGAGTGAGAGGGTAAAAGCCAGTGGTGTTAAGGGAGGATGGCCAACCTATTCAAGCAGTAGATACTGTGGCAAAACTGTTCCTAATCTGGACTGCCCTAGATTGCAAGCAGGAATTGTGTGAGTGGATGGCCCCTGACCATGAATAGAAATTTTTCATTCAGAGAGATCTCTAGGTAGCCTTCTCCCTGATAGTTTAGCCCCTAATGAATAAGGTGCTTTACATGGAGAGAAACAACAAATAATTCTATGGCACAAACACATTTATTGAACCTGAACTGGCATGAAGTAGCTGTGTCCCTCCAGAGGTTCCTGGATCCTAATTCCAAGCAACCCCAGGGAAGATGGAGGTGTAATACAGAAATATCTGGATGATATGAATTTGAAGAAGTGTTATTGTAAGCTGGCACGTACACACACTCACAGTTGTGCATGCACATGTAGCAGGGGGAAGAACTGGCATGTGAGTAGTGAGATCAGAGGAAAATTAAATACAAAGCAAAACACAGACAGTGACAATTACAATAAAGCTTAAATACAGTGATGTGTTCAAGTCCTTTACTCCAGGTATGAAGTCTCAAGTCTTCAAGTTCAAGTTGAGTCTCAAGTCATTGCAAGAAATTTTTGAGCTGAGTCCCAAGTCTCTTCTCAAGTCTCAAGAGCCAGAAAAAAAGCAGGTGGGGCTAGGGTGGGAGGGGTGTGGGAAAGTTGTAAACTACCCCCATGCCAAAAAGAGGAGCTAAAACCTTGTCTTCCTTCCCTCTATTCAATCCCTTCCTCCCTATCCTGCCCCACCACCCTGAAACTGCCCCACCACCTCTACTGGGTTCATGCCCACCTTCCAGTCTGTTGCAGATACCTTCTGCTGAGATCACCTCAGGTTATCCTGCCACAGGTTGGACGTGGGTGGTAAGCCCTGTACGACTTGGAGGTAAAACAGCAGAAATCTCATGCTGAGTTAAGTCACTCACTCATTGCTCCAGAGTTGAGTCCAAGTCGAGTCACTGATGCAACCTGATTCAGACTTGGGAGAAACTGGCTCAACTCAAGTCCCCAGTACTACTTAAATTTGTGTAAAATGTTTAAGCAACCATTTGCAAAGCCATATTGATGGTAACAGAAACATCCTGGCATTGACAAACACATAGACAGGTATCATTTTTGATTCTGGAGGGAAAAGAACTGAACTTCACAGTCAGGTTTTAATTCAGAAGTGACATGCTGCAGTTTTCCTTTGAAATTCCTTTGTTTGAGAATGGCCATTTCAGGACTAGTAATGCTACAGCCAGGGAAACTGAAATGCTCTCACACAGTTTCTGAATAATGTCTTTGTCTGGTGTCATCTATCTCCCAGAAGAGACAATACTTCTTATATCTGAGGCAGTGCACTTGAATCCACGAAAGCTTGCATCTCAATAAATAAATCAACATCTTATGGTGGCACAAGATGTTTTCCTGCTTTCGCTTGGCTTGGCTTCCTCTCTAGAAATTGTTTGTATGCAGAAGCATATAGTCATAATTTCCGTTTTGCCTTGTTGTCTGTCTTTCTAGATTAATTCCAAGTCTCTAGCCCAGTTCTGGCATTCCAGTTGTCTGAAGGGGGAGTGGGTGATCTCTTGCAGGCCCTGTTTCTTCTGCCCAATCTGTGAGCCTCAAGTTGGTTAATGTTCTCCAAGTTCCACCTTGAAGTTCAGTCCACCTTTCCCCCATTTCCAAATATTAGTTGCTGCTATTTGCACAGGGAATGTGCCTTTTATTGTTGAAGTCTGCATCCCAATACATCATTTCCATCCATGGTTAAAGCAAGGATGGGGAACCTCAGACCTGGAAACTAAATCTGGCCCAGTTTGGCTGTTCTGGCACCCCTGATGACCATGTCCTACTTCCCAGCCATTGATTATGTGCCGGTTTTCTGGCTTTTCTGCACCCCTCACCTTTCCTGCAAAAAATATTGAAATGCCTTTCCTATGACTTAGTCACTGGCAATTACAGCTGCCTGCTACTACGCACTGGTATGTTTGCATTTTGAACCACAGGCCTGCTGAATACAGAAAGGTGGCTCCCAAGGCCTTCTCCAAAATCAAATTCCACCCTCAAGCTGAGTGAGGTTCCCAGCTCCTAGGCTAATATGTGAAATGGCATTTTCCCCTGAAATAAACATTTTAATGGTGTGCTTGCTTGCTTGCTTGCTTTATTTCTGTACCACTCATAGCTGAAACTCTCTGGGTGATTTACAATGTATAAAAACAATAGCTAAAAATTTAACAAGAGTTAAAAATTAATTTAAAATCACATAGAAGAATGTTAAAAGACAATTAAAAAAAGACCCAGCCAAGAATAAAAGAAAGAAAGGTACCTAGCTAATCATGTCAGGCCTGTGAATGACCAGGGAGGTCTATAAAGGCCTTTGCAAAGAGTGCTGTCTTAACCTGGCTCCAAAATAACAAGTTTGGTGCCTGGTGAGATGCAATAGTGAGGTTGTTCCAGAAATGGAGGGCCACCCCAGAAAAGGCCTTCCCCCTACTTGCCATGCTTTGAGCCTGTCAAGGGGTTGGCCCCAGGAGGAAGGCCCCAGAGGCTGAGTGTAGTGTCTGGGTAGATCAGGGTTCGGGGAGGTGGTCCAACAGGTATTGTGGTCCCAAGCTGTGAGGGGCTTTATAAGACCAGCACCTTGAATTGGGACTGGAAGCATACAGACAGGTGGACCAGAACTGGTCTTATATGATCAGACCTCTGGGGTCCCAGTTATTAATCTGGCTGCCACATTCTGCACCAGCTGCAGCTTCTGAATCGTCTTCAAGGGCAGCCCCACACAGAGTATATTGCAGTAATCTAATTTAGAGATTGCCAAAGCATGGATTACTGAAGCCAGCTACCCCTGCCCAGATAGGGACACACCTGGATCACCAACCGAAGCTGGTAGAAGGCACTCCCAGCCACCAATGCCATCTGAGCCTCAAGTGAATGCATTTAGGAAATGATTGTGACCCAGGAATAAGTGAGCTTTGCCTGAAAGATACGTTCAGGGACATAAATCTGGTCAAAAATGAACCAAAAGGAAATCATTGTGCTCCCCTCTTTGCCACAGCTCTCTCAGCCTGACATCCCTCCACTCCCTGGAGGATCAAGGTGCGCAGGCAGGCACTGCTGTTATGTATCCTGGCTCTCCAAGCCTTTTAGACCCCATGCAATCAAAGCTCCCCATCATGCAGGGAGGCACATGGCAGCAGTATGACAGCCAAATGTGGCCCAAACCCATCTGCAAGATACATTATCATCACCCACCTAAGAATCCCACATGGGGTCAATGTGCGTGCAGATATGATTGCGTGAAAGTGCCTGAGAAATATTCTGACAGGGCTGGTAGCAAATGGATGCTGCACATTATGTGTTATTAAATAAAGCTGTTCCAAAGAAGAGCCTAGAAGGGGAAAACATCAAGCCTTTGTCTCCTCTTTTGGAGCCAGCCCTCCTACAGGCCTGCACAGAGGATTCACAGCTTGTCAGGGATGGCATAAATAAAATGCCATTATCTTGGAAGAGCCTTTGCTTGTTTTATTTCAAAAAGGTCTCAGCTTCCTTGTTTCGATAAAAATAATGGAAAAATGTTTCTACTTCAGACCTTAATTTTTAAAATTAGAGGTGCTCAGGGGCATGACCGAATGGTTACTACCCCTCTTCTCCAGAAACCTTTCTTTTGATGTCTCCATTCGAATGAGCAGAAATAGCATGTGGTAGTGTTCTTCCTGGAGTGTACCACTTTGGTGGGGAGCTGGGTACTAGAATTAATCACAGATATTTTGGACTACAAGACCAAAGATCATACTGGCTGGGGATTTTAGGGGTGGTAGCCCAATATTTCTGGAAGCAAGCAGCTTACAGAAGGCCATTCTAGGCAGACCATGGATGCAATCAAAACACTGAAGTCACACCATGTTCAGTAGGAACAAGTTAATCATATACAGTGCTTAATTCTCTCATTGCAACTGCTAGGTCTTATTAAAAGTACTTAACTAGGCTTTTGTAAGTGACTTACTTCTATGTGTTAAAGTAACACTGTTTTCTAAATCTCTTGTTTCAATATGTCCCCTCTTTCCCCACCCACCCAATACACTAAGAAATACTACCAAGTGCTAACCAAGTGCTAACCAAGTGCTAAAAGAAGAATACAGACTGGTAGCACAGAAGTGCAGGAATGACATCAGGAAGGCTAAAGCTGAGAATGGGCTGAGACTAACTAAACACACACACACACCTTTTTTGCAGGTATGTTCACAATAAATGACAGAGAAAATAAACAGTGGTTCAACTTATCAAATTGGTAACACACGACAAAGAAAAAGCCAAAGTGCTCAATTTCTACTTTGGTTCAGTCTTTTCCCAAAAGCAGGTCTAAAACACCCCTGACAGAAATGAAGTACAAACCAAAGGATCAAAATGGAAGCTTGAGATTAAGAAACAAATGGTCAAGAAACACCAAATTTCTTTGAATGAGTTCCAATCTGCAGGGCCTGGTGGGTTGCATCCTAGGGTAATAAAAGAACTGGCTGAGGAACTCTCAGAACAACTATCTATTATCTTTGAGAAATCATGAAGGATGGGTGACGTGCCAGATGACTGGAGGTGGACTAATTTTGTCCCTATTTTCAAAAAGAGCAAAAAGGAGGATCCTAAGAACTACAGTCCAGTTAGACTGCCATTAATTCCTGGGAAAATTCTAGAGCAGATAATAAAGAATTCAGTCTGTAACGCATCTTCAAGACAATGAAGTAATTACTGGAAGCCAGCATGGATTTATCAAGAAGAAGCTTTGTCAGACTAATCTGATATTTTTCCATTGGGTAACCTCCCTTGTGGATTGCGGTAATGCTGTGGACATAATATGTCATGATTTCATTAAAGCTTTTGACAAAGTGCCCCATAACATTTTGATCAGCAACTAGCTAAAAGTGGGCTAGATGGAACAAGTATCAAGCCCATGGTCTGCTATAGGCTCAGATTCAAAGAGTGCTTCTTAATGGCACTTTCTCAGACTTGGAAAGGTAACAAGTGGGGTACTGCAGGGATCAGTCCTGGGCCCAGTATTCTTCAACATTGACTTGGATGAAGAGGTGCCAGGAATGCTGATCAAATTTGCAAGATGACACACATTTGCAAAGACACAAGATGACAGAAACAAAATTCAGAATGATCTTGGCAGGCTGGAACGCTGGACTGAAAGCAACAGAATGAAATTCAATAGGGACAAATGCCAAGTTCTGTGCCCCGGTAAGGGAACCAAATGCACAGTTACAAGATGGGAGGCACTTGACTCAACAAATCTACCTGTGAGAAGGATCTTGGAATTGTTGTATACAGGTTGAATATGAGTCAACAGTGTGACATGGCTGCAAAACAAAGCTAAAGTTACATTGGGCTGCATTAATAGAAGTAAAGCTTCCACATCACGTGAGGTTCTAGTTCCCCTCCATCTAGCACTAGTTAGGCCCCATCTTGAGCCCTTGTCTGACTCTCGGCACCACACTTCACAAAAGATGCAGACATTCTGGAAAAGTTCAGAGGAGGGCAACAAAGTTGACCAGGGGACTGGAAACAAAGCCCTATGAGGAGAGGTTGAAAAAGTTGTGTATGCTTAGCTATGAGAAGATTGAGGGGAGATATAATAGCAGTTTCAAAATATTTGACAAGCTGCCACACAGAGGAGGGCCAGGATCTCTTCTCAAACATCCCAGAGTGCAGGACATGGAATTTTAAGTTGCAGGAAACAGGATTCTGGCTAGACATCCGGAAAAAAATCCCGACTGTTCGAGCAGCATGACAATGGAACCAGTTACCTGGGGAGTTTCTGGGCTGTCCCACACTGGAGGTATTCAAGAGGTGGTTGGACAGCCATATGTCAGGGATGCTTCAACTTGGGGTCTTGCATTGAGCAGGGAGTTGGACCCAGTGGCCTTATAGACGAGCTCCACAATTCTGTGAGTCTAAACCTTGGTGTCAGAACGACATTCATCCCATAGAGAAATGGACATCACACCAGTCCATAGAATCATAGAATAGAAGAGTTGGAAGGGGCCATGAAGGCCATCGAGTCCAACCCCCTGCTGTTGCAGGACACTGTTACACCATCTCACTCAGATGGCTGTCCAGGTTCTTTTTGAATGTCTCCAGTGTGAAGAGACATATGATTTTATTTCCCACTTTCCCTCTGACTATACTTTGGAACCCACCTACGGTTTCAAAGCCTGTGTTAAAAGCAAGTTGAGATGATCCAATAAAATATTTTAATTACCTACTTTCACAGAAACTTGTGAGACCTTTAGGAACTTCAACTCCACATTCTCAGGTCACTGAGCAAGGGAGTCTATGGAGCACGGATCGGGGGCTGAAATTGAGAAGGATAAATGTTATATCTGCTGAGCTACTGAGCAGGGAATAGAGTCAATGGCCTAACAGATTGTTCTCCGAAGCCTGATTAGTCAGTTTAAAATTGCTTGTAGGAGGTCAGAATAGGTAACAGCATAAAGCTATATGCTAGCACTCTGTTATGCACTTTTGAAGCTGGCATCAGGTTCTTGGTCTGGAAAGACATTAGCACCTAATTAATTGAGAATTGGTTCAGTCGCAAGAACTGAAGGGAAGGCTTTAACAAGGGTTTACTAGGGTTGAACCCTGAGATCCTTAGTACAGGCAGAACCAAGAAAGAAAGAAAGAAAGAAAGAAAGAAAGAAAGAAAGAAAGAAAGAAAGAAAGAAAGGAGGGAGGGAGGGAGGGAGGGAGGGCGGGGGGGCGGGGGGGGGGGCGGGCGGGCGGGCGGGCAGGCGGGCAAGAGCAGGAGGGCGGGCGGGCAGGCGGGCAAGAGCAAGAGAGCAAGAGCAAGCAAGAGCTAGATATATATGAACACATCTCATTTTGTCACTGTTTCTGAACAACTGAAGTTTAATATGTAAATACTTTGGCCTTCCCCGGTCATGTTTTATTGGGTTATTCTGAAGTATAATTGTTCTACAGGCTTTGTTTTATAGCAGTGCATATTTTAATGAAGTATTGTTTTTATTATGGTATTGGCTTTTATTATATGACTGTTATTGTTGAAAGCTCCCTTAGAAGGGCTTCTGCCCTGAAAGACAGCCTGCAAATATATTTAAATAGATGCATAAAATATAGTATGAATACTTTTGTGGGGTTCTCTCTCAACGACAATCTTATGAGACTGGTCAAGCTGAGAGTGGATCACACCCAAAGTCATCCTGTGAGCTTCATGGCCAACTGGAAACTAGAACCCAGATCTTCCTAATGCCAGCCCAGTGCTCCCTCCATCACACCACACTGGCTCTCTCCTCCTGAGAAGAGAGAGGCAAATGGAAAATGCCCAGGAAATGCTTCAGGCGTCAGTTTTGCGCTCCAGGGAAGAGCAGTCTGCCTTCAGTTGCCATCCAGCTCAGCCTAAAAGAGGGCAGAAGGGCAACAGTTTTCTTCCCAGTAGCTCTCTACTCTGTCCCTTGACCGTAGACAGCTGGTTGTGCCCCAGTGTCTGGTATTCCCTAATGAGCTGCAGTGAAATCTAATGTTCACCCTGCTAAAAGCAGACTAAATGAAACAAATGCCGTTGTACTTCTGGCTATCTTCAGTCCCCCGTTTTCAGTGGATTTACCCTATGCAGGAACAACACTGGATTTGACCCATAGCATTTTAGAAGGTGAACTGCTCCACAGCTTTTCCCCACATCCAACCTGTCTCATGGCATGAACGGCAGCAGGGAAAGTGGCCTGCCGGGGAAACTGGTGATTTCCACTTTCCCCACAGTTAGGGGACAGGTGTCTATACAGTGCTTGGTACAGCTCTTCCCCATTCTCTTATCTGTCTTCCTCCCCTCCTGCCCAAAGACAGATTCAAGTAGCACTGAGATTGTTTCTTCATGTAAGATCTAGCTGTAAGGGTGCAATCCACCCTTGAACAAGTTACAAAAAAATTAAAAGAATTTCACAATGCTGGAATACAGGCACTCTGAACTTGGGTTTATTTTACTTTTAAAGGGAGACAGGGAGGTAAAACCAGCATATCTTGACAGTTTCAACAGCTGCCTTAGCTTCTCCCTTCCAAGCATTTTGAACCAATGAATCATAGGATCCCCCATCAAATGACTCCTTCAGGATATAATAAGGTACTGAGTACTGGAGGAGCCTCCTTTGGAAACAAAAAAGTCATGAGGTCAGGTTGAAATTGACTAGGAAAATGGGGTGGGTACCTTCTCTAGCAATGCTGCGAAAGTGACCAGAAGCAGAGGGGGAGTTTGAAATTGACTAGAAAAGGTCAATGAATTCACTTGACAAGTTGTGAAACTCTGAAGATTGACAGTCCCACCATAACTATGCACACTGTGATCTACAGGCCCTGCAGGAACACTTTAAAAGACATTATTTGAAACACACACACACAGAGAGAAAACAAGTGCTAAAATCAGTGGTGCTGAAAACACCTACGTCAAAATTATGATTAGCAGTAGTATTCATTTCATTTCTATACCATCTAATACCCAGAGCTCTCTGGGCAGCTCACAGTGGTTCATAAAATAAGTACAATAATAAAAATATGTAATAAAATACAAATAGAAAATAAAATTCTAATGTGGCAAAATATTGTATAAAATTCCAATGTACAAAATGTTAAAGTGTAACAACTAAGACAATTTCAATAAAAACTAGACCAGTTAAAACAGTTGACATGCTAGTATAGTTAACAACAGTATATGCTATTAGATGCCTGGGAGTAGAGACCAGTCAGTAGAGGCCAAAACTGATGCCAAAAGGATGACAATGTTGAAGCCACGGAGACTTCAGCAGGGAGATCATTCCATGATTGGGAGCCACCTCTGGGAAGAACCTCTGAGGAAGGCCTCAGATATAGATCATAGTGCCTGGGTAGGTTCCAGGGAGAGACATTCCATCAGGTACTCTGGTTCCAAGCCATGGCAGAAGAAGGGGAGATGAGCATGAGGAGTAGAAAATTACTTCTTAGTCAACTGAGTCACACCCACAGTGCGGATGGAACCTAGTGGCATGACACACCAAAGCAGAAGACATTGATGTGTCCAATGTTGGGAAAAGGCTGCACACAAGAAAGAAATCATTGCCCCTGTACTTCAGACCATTTCATCCTCCCTGCTTCCTGAGAATATGTCTGCACAGCTCTGGTTGCTACTCTTGCATGCCATTGAGACAGGATTGAAATGCTTCCAAGGCCATGGGCTCAGCCACAGCTGCTTAGTGGCTCCAGAGGCCATGAGCAATACAACACAGCAGTCTCTTGGTTGGTCCTGATAATATAGATACAGATACGTACGAAACAGGTCTTATAAATCTAGAGGTCACTTGATGTCCAAGGAAGTATTGCTGATCCCATATATGAAGGGCTGAGCGTAGCTCCTCATGTAACCACGAACAACATATTCAATGTGATAATGATTTGAGTTTCTAGAAGGGAAGATAATTTGGAGGAAATAATCTGACCAGGATTCATGAGAGCTGCAATCTAGCCCATCTGAGGGACCTTATATTTGAGAAGGCAACAGTCACATGATTGTTGGGTGTAGATATGCAGTCTTGTGCTCCTTAGAGTATGAGCAGGTAAGTTGTGACCCTCCAGATGGTTTCATTTCCTCCCATCCTTTCTGACTCGGGTGGCTGGGGATGATGGAGGTTGAAGTCTGAGAACATCCAGAGGGCCAAAGGTTATCCACCCCTGTTTTAAAGAAAGTTGAAGATAAGAAAGTCTTAATGCTGCCTGGGTAGAAAATAATTTAGAGACAAATGGTAACCCCTCTTGAACTCAACATGAAAAAATAAACACGCTTTCTTATTTTTAATGTTCTAGTTCCATGTTCAAGATTGCTGAAGGTGAAATTTAAAAGATGAAGTATCTTAAAAAAAGAATTCCCATGTTGAACAAACATGTCAAATTCAGGAGTAGACTGACATGGAAAATCCTTTCCTGCTCATCATAGCTGAAATGCTTCCAGATGGACAGTTCCTAATGCTGCCAGTCACAAGGCACTGCAAAAATTATTGTGCTTTCTCTTTAACAGAATTTTTTTTCTGGTGAGAAACAAGATGGGGAAAGCAATGGGGAAAAATTGATTACAGACTGAAACCCATGTTTAGACTCCCATAAAATTCCATGAATGATTTGCACCACACAGCCTCATCTTACAGCACATCTGTGGTTTTGTGGCCAGTGTTGCACTGCCTGCTCAAATAAACCAGATCTTCAATGCATGCATCTCTGTTGCAGAAATTGGGGTATGGGCCCTTTCCATAAGGAAGCATTACGTGGCAATTCTGACTTTTTTCTGTAAGACTTTCTGTGATAAGAAAAAAGTGGTAACAAGTGGTGGGGGACATCATCTGGATGCCTCTCCAAACAACTTAAATTTTGTGAATGAGGGAGAGAATGATGGCACTATAAAAGCAACATCTGGAAACACCCTAAAATCTATACAGGTTTCATTAAACCCATTCTGTCTGCTAAAGAACAGACTGTCAAGAACATTTGCTCTGTCATCTGCTCATTGATGGCAGGGGAGGATGTACAAGAATTGTGTTGCATTTGAATGTGTGTGCATTAGCACTAATGCAGAAGTGCAAATCTGAGCCAATACCCCCAAAGGGGGTGGCGGGGAGCTCCGCAGAAACCACGCAGCTTGGAAATGCTGGTCTACAGATCAGCTTCATCAAAATCCAAAGTCATTTGAATCTGTTGTAATTTTCTCTGACATCCCTAAGTAAGCTCAAAGTAGCCATCTCCCACCTTACTTAAGAACTGCTTTGTCAGACCAGAGCACCTAGTCCAGCGGGTTGTTTCTAATGGTATATCACAAGGTGCCTCAGAAAAGGTAAGAAATCAGTGGCCAATGCCAGTATTTCTATGGCTGTTTCACCTATGTTTTTGCAGGGTGTTTTGTTTTGGGGCTGTATTTTATTTAAAAAATACAGCACCCTAGTCTTTTAAATGCTGGTATATGGTCCAGAATGCATTGGTCACTGGGAATAATAATAAAAATATAGAAAAATGTCCCCAGCATCTGATAGTCATTAGTGTACTTCCCCACTAGACCTCTTTCTCTATGAATTTTCGTAGAGCTATATAAACTCCTGTCACCTTGTCTTGCAATTATTTTTCTGCCCTTTCAACTTCTGCCTGGGGAGGGCAAAGAGATAAGCACACACAGCAGTGCAGGCCAGCTGTGATCATGGCTCACTAAGGCATCTGGCTTTCTGGCAAGAGGCAGCCCACTTGTTATCAATTACCTCTTCATTAGCATTCCAACCATGTCTGGAAACAGAAGAATGCATTAACCTTTCTGAGGGGCGTGTGCCTCCTCCTTTTTCCCAAATATCATAGGGTAGAGGTAAGACGAAACAAAGAACGCTTCCCCATGGCTTCCTCATTTTCCATGCAGATACTCCAGGCTTCAGGCATATCTCTTGCAAGTGTAGTTTTTGCAGCTCCACCCTTCCCTTCCCAAAGCAGCATGACATATCACCTTCCCATCCCATCTATGCTGTGCAGCCTCTTAAAACAACAAACATGAACAAAAGCATGGCACTCCCTCACACGCCTCTCCCAACCCAATATCCCAACTGGGAGGAGGCTGTGCAGTTCCTGCTTGCTCTTGCTAACTGACGTGTAGTGCCACATGCAGAGCTGGACATGGATCGTGGAAATGGCTAGCCTGCATCGTGGAAATGGCTAGCCTGAATCCGCCCTTGCAGCAACACAGTGAGGCGGATTCTGCACAGTGGCCCAAATCCTCCCTCTGTGCCCCCAAGGGAGAGCGGCGGCGGCTGGACAGTGGTGGCAGCTCCTTGCAGACAGCTGCTGCTTCCACAGGGTCACTTCCGCTTGCTTTCCCTCTGCAGCAAAGAGTGGTCAAGTGACAGTCTCCACCATCATCTGGGATGGCTTGCCCAGTCCCCCTGCAAAGTCCCCTGCCCTCCTGCACTTGCACGGCCTGGCTCCTTTTGCGTCGGACAGGAAGGGCAGGGCTGAGCAAAAGCCATCCTGCTTGCCCGGGGCTGTTCCCACTGTGGAGATGAGGGACTGAGTGCTCCGAGGGTGGCTTCTCCTTGGGAAAGGAGCTGCCGCTCTGACTGCCCGCTCTGCCTACCCTCCCTCTCGGGCCTGCATGGAGAGCTGAGTTCCTAGGCATTGGTGCTGCTCAGGCTGGGCTTTGGGGCCAGATTCCAGAGCCTTGAAGCCTGAAGTGAGGGAAGATGACCACACAGAGTGGCAGGTGATGAGGGCAGGGGACACCGGTTCTACTTCAGTGTTATAAGTGGAGTTAAAATGCAAAACTGTGTGTGTGTTTTTCTATTTTCGATCAGAGTTGGCTAATACTGATGCTATTGTTCTAATCTGAGAAATGTAGAGGGGAATTTAAACCTGCAGGGTGGGGGGAGAGCAAAATGTTAGTTGTATACTTCATGGTCTACTTATTATTTATTTAATTCTATTTCTGTGGTGCTGCATTACCCAAAGGTGGTCTGGGTGGCTTACAGTGAAGTAAGACGCATGGGTGTCTGAAGGTGCCCACCACCCCCATAAGACCAAGAAGATCAGGGTCTAAACCGACCTGGCTGCACCACTTCTCCTTGGCCCTCATCTCTACCACCATGCTCAGAGGGAAAGTACTGGTGCTGAAGGGATGAGGCGGCTGCAGCTTTGATGAGCATCCCTCTAAGCCGCTCGGCCAGGGGGACTGAGGGGAGGTCAGAGCAACACCGGAGGCCCGAACCTGGCGGCTGGAGAGGCTGCTGCCTTCCCGTGCTTGCGCCACTCCTCTTCCTCGCAGCAGCGCTAAGACTCGAGAGAGGCGGCGGTGTGGGTGAGGCGCGGAAGAGCGCCTTGGTCTGGGGGCCCCTTCCTCTCCCCCGGCCCGCCAGCCTCTCTTATCCAGCCTGTGCTCGGCAGGGGAAAGCACCGCTCCCTGCCCGGCTGCCTCCCCTTCTCCTTCTGAGCGAGGGCGACTTCCCCGACGCGCACGCGGGAAGGCAGCCGGCGCAAGGTGCCAGCCGGCGCGGCCTCCCTTGACGCCTGAAGGGGAGTGGCAGGGAAGGGAGGGGCGAGGCGAGGCGAGGCGAGCCCGGCGCCGGCCTCAGACTGCACGGGCCGGGACGGGAGGCGGAGGGAGGCGGATCGGGCCGGCGCGGGGCGCGGCTGCCATTGGACGCCTGAAGCCCGCCCTTGCCCCCCGTGGCTCGCCGGCGCCCGGCAGCCTCAGCAGCCATGTGCGACGCGGGCTGCCCCGGCGTTGCGCCCCAGCTCGGCCCGGCCGGCGGAGGAGAGCCCGCGCCCGCGATCCCGCAGCCCGCGCAGCCAGCGGGGCAACTTCCTCGGCGCCGCGGCTGCGGATCGCTCGCCCTGAGCGCGTCGCCGGGGCTCCGCGGAGTCTTCGGATATTGGGCCGATGCCCGCGCATGCGTCGCGCGCTCCTCGGCATCATAGCCCTCGCCTGTGGATCGAAAGTTGCATTCCTTGAATCTGGACGGGAGGGGGGCGGGGAGCGCGCAGGGGGGAGGGCGAAGGGGGGAAAGAGACAGGAAAGAGGCAGCAACTCTCCACCCGGAGGAAGGAATGTGGGCAGTTCGGCTCCGGGAGTGCGTGGGGATCGTGCTCTTGCCCGCGATGATCGCCATGGTCTGCTGTGCCAAGAGGTGAGCGCGGCGCTTGGACGCGGCCGGGCGGGCGGGCGGACGTGTGTCCGCATGAGGTCCCGTCCACCGGGAGCCGCACTCCGCGGGCTCGCTTCTCGCTCCCCTGGGAGGCTCGGGCGGGGGACGGGGCGGTCTCGCTCCGTGTGCGTGTCCCTGTGTGCGTGCTCTTGTCCTAAAGGCTCTCCTGTCTGCCTTGTTCCACCTCAGCGTGAATGAGCCCAGCAACATGTCCTACGTGAAAGAGACCGTGGACAGATTGCTCAAAGGATACGACATTCGCCTGAGGCCGGATTTTGGAGGTGAGTCTCCTTGGGGTTGTTTACGGCGGAAAAAGGAGGGGGCTGCGTTGCGGTTTCCTGGAGGCAAAGGTCACTCGGATTGCGGTGGCTCGGTCCTTCCCTCACCACGCACCCCTTGCGTATGCAACCCCCTGACACACACACTCTGACATATCACGCATGCACACACAAGAGACGCACTCCTACAGTTACTCCAAACATATGGCCCTCACGAATAGCTTTTACTAGATCGAGGGGCTTTCAGCTTTCACAGAGCTGTTCTTCATACAGGAAAAAGAGTGCGGTGACATTTCAGCACCACACGTACACGTTGGCAGAGAGGCACAGGAGTGTGGTCTTCTGCCTCCTTTGCATGGAAACGCGCGCGCGCACACGCGCGAAATTCCACTTTTTTTTTTCTTTCCTGGTTTCCAGGCTCTCCCGTTGATGTTGGGATGAGAATAGAGATCGCCAGTATAGATATGGTCTCAGAAGTCAACATGGTGAGTACTCGCTGGGAATGAGCTGTACCAAGTCTTGGGTTGCAGAGCAGGGTGACAGGAGGGAAGGAAGCTGAACGGTGTCCTCCAGAGAGCAGAGATTTGCCGAGTGTAATGCTGACGGGTCCTCTCGTGTGCTGGAGAGAGAAATCAGTTCGGGGAGAGTTTGGCTGCCGCCTCGTTCTCTTTACACACACAGATGGTGGGTTCCCCCCACTTCCAAATGGGGAACAGCGCCATCTGCCGACCGCCCTGAGGCGCCGATTTTCAGCACCGCGGACAGCGACCTGTTTCTAGGCTTTTCTCGTATTCCTGGGCTTTTTTCTCCGTGGTGCCTATTTAAAAAGGGGCGTTTGGTGCGGGGAGACTGAGCGAAGCCAAGTGGTTCTGCACAGGTGGGGGCTTTCTGGGGTCAGATGCTGAACAGAGAAAATAAGGCTGGGGGCAAAGGCTATGGATCTCCCCACAATTGGTATGCAACTGGTTGCTTTTTCTATTCTTGCTGCTGCAACTTTCATTGCAGCCATCTGACTCTCTGGATTCAGGTTGGGGCAGCACAGTAGAAAGGACAAGATATTTCTATTAAGAAATTGCATCTATTTTCTTCTGGCTTCAGGTAGGGGGGGAATAAAAGGTCCCTGCTCTATCTGTTGATTGGCTAAACAGCAGTGATGGTGCTATTGCATAAATGATGCTGCTGCTCAGCGGGGCTGACAGCTGCATTGCTGCCTGAGATATCAAAGCCTGCTGATAGCCCCCTAAGGGTCTGGCTGTCTCTTGTGAAGATGAACTGTAATGGCTGAGTGATGATTGCTGAATATCAGTGCAGACCTGAGCAACTTCTGCCGAGTAATAAAAAGGGATGACAAGAATTAAGCATGAAGGTCTGAATGACCTGATTCAAGCCACAAGGCTCAACAGAACCTGTCCTTTGGTGGTTCGTGATTGCTCCTGGACAATGAGGGTAATGTTATCTTTAGTTACTCAAGCTTCATAGACGTAGATCCTGCTTTGTCAACTAGTCTTCAAAGTGGTGCAAAACATTTGTAAACATACAATGGATACGCCAGTATGCAACAAAACCAACTAGAAGCTAGTTCCTGGGAGTGGATATTGTTACATGGGCCTATGTTGGGAAAGAGAAGAGTCCAGCTGGAATGGAAGTAGGCATCTGGTGTTGTGCTCATGTACCTCCTTTTCTCCATGTGTAATATGAGCAAAAGTCTGAATGACCAATTCAAACTACTATTTTAGTATTGATTTCCACCCACTTTTTAAAAAACTGAAAGCGGTTACAGATATAGTTGTGCATATTCATTTCCACACACATAAACACACCCCTTTTCTTGGTTTCTGAGACATAGGCAAGTATTTGCTCTGTTTCAGTGGTGAATTTCTTGTATGTAATTTTAGAGTTATGATTTGAATGATGTGCAAATGTTGTACTATTTTATATGGACTGTTAGCTAATTTGGACTCCTTGTAAGAAAGGACAGAATCTAAATCAAATAGATTACGATGATCATGATGATGATATTCATTAGGCATCACATCTTTCTTCCAGCTCCACATCTTTATTTCAAATTCTGAACAGCAGAAGATTCTGCAGAAAAGGAGCACTTGGAGAGGAAATCTCTTCCAGATGCTGTCTTGTCCAAAAAATTATTCCACAGAGCTGTCCTAGGCAACAACCTCTCCCGCCCTCCCTCCCTCTCTGGCTTTGTTTCATTTTTCCTTTCTACATGCATATCATTTATCCATGACATTCTGTACATGAGTACTTGAAGTTACTTACAGCACAAACTACCTAAATCACAATAAACCTCAAATAGGGTTACTTAGTAGTAAACATATCCTTCCATCTAGTTCTGAGTACCAGAATCCAAGTAAAATTTGGATGTTTTGAATGTGGTGCACTGTAAAATACTTAGGAGAAAGTGGCTATAAATGAAACCTTTTCTCTTCTATATTGGATTATGGTAACCAAATTTTCATGCCTGAAAAATCAAGTCTTCCGGTGGGGGGGGGGGGATGGTCAGGATGTCAACGGTCAGGATCTGCACATGGGCCAATCTGTTCCTTTTGACAAAAAGCCCTACAAATAATGTTTCATCTAACCTGACACAACTTTCTACTACCCTTCTTCTGAGTGTGAAATTGTAGAGTGAAATTAATGCTGCCCTAGCAGAGCTGGAGATATTGTTCAACGAGGAGCCTAAATTCCATTTGCTTTTATGGCTTGTTCATGTGGCGAAATACACCTGCCAGCATTTGGGGATTCCCTTCTGGGGTGCGGCTATGTGGGAGTGCCATGATGAGTGCCCATCAGGATTCACTACCCCAACAGCACAGGAAACCAAATGGCAGAGCCCAGCCTGTCAATTAATTCTTCACATTTGCTATTGAGCCAAAGGGCTGATTTCTACAGTGATAAATCATATATGTTAAATAATGCCTTATGAGCAACCCGTTGCAATGTCCGGCTAACATCACAATAAGGAATCTACCACCTTGGGAAGCTGGAACTGGTTGACTGATTCCCTGCCTTTCAGAACAAGTAATGCAAGCCAGAGCCATTGCATCTTTTTTTCCTAATTGCTCAGCAGAAGTCCTTCATACCACACAAGATACAATCAAGCTTCTCCCATACCTAGAAGTTGTGAACTTCATGGATTGACAACCTCTTCAGCTGGAAGGGGAACAAATATTTTGGAATGCAGTTCCTTGGGAGCCTGTTAATTCATATTCTCTATTAAAGTGGAGTGATATATCTAAGTAGGACCTGTGCTCTCCCTATCTCACCGTAGCTGCACTTATTTTTCAAGATGGTGAGCAGACCATGAGCTTCCTACCTTGAGAACACATGGGGCAGTTACACTTTATAAAATTACAGTTACATTTGATTATTTTATTTTTTTTCCAGCAGTTCACTTCATTGAGCAATATCATTGTAAAGATATTAGACTAGTCTTGGTTTTGAGTTCTGATACATTCATGTAATCAGTGTGCTCTTAGTCTCTATCCCAGAATGGCTGTGACCCTGCAGTGCATCGTTCTCCATGATGAATGGAAAGAAATGTAAGCAATTCACACCAAGAGACTGAAGATGCTTCTTAGTTAAGGTGCCCCTGTATAAACCAAAGGCCCTTATTGATCTAAAACATGGCTGTTCATCCTTTCTCCATCAGAGGGCTGAATTTCATTTCAAAGAAGCCCTTGGGGACTGCATTCCAGTGGCAGGCAGGCTAAAGACAACCTGGACCAGGTCAAATTACTGTCGTATTTTAGCTTAAACCTCTTACTGCCAGTAACTAAGCCTTAGAGGAGGCATTTCAAGTAGGGAAAAACCTACACAAAAGCTGGGAAAATTCCAAACAATGGATAGTTGGAGCAAAGGGACATGGCCAGGTGAAGGAGGAAAGGTTCTCCAGGAGCCACGGAGGGCCAGAATGGGACAGTAGGAGGGCTGGTTTTGGCTTCCAAGTGAGCCTAACGTTCTCTACCCCTCTTCTAAATGGAGGCCTTTGTTTAAATCAAGTGGAGTATTTTAAGAGTGTATCTGAACTTATATTTCATTATTTTAATTAAAAGTCTTGTATCACAACTTTCCTCCAGAAGGACCAGAAAGCAGCTTTTGACATAATATTACAAGTACCAGTAAAATAAAAATCCACAATACAACAATAATAATCTAACCTAAAACAGCAAGTGCATTGAGTTGGCAGCCAAAAACCATCTTCAACTAACACTTAAAGGTATTTGCAGTGTAGAGTATTCTACGCTTCTCCTAGGATGGAATTCCACAGTTTCCATAATTGTTATCAAGTATTAAAAATCTACCTAAAGTAATTTATTTATTGCAATCAAAATAATGTTTTGTAATAAATTATCTTGGCATATACTGCTTTTTAAAGAAAATATGCAACGTGAACCTGAATTGACATCAAGAGCGATCTTTTAAAATCTGCTGAGAATCTTCCTGTTCCCCAAAGAAATCTCATTGTTCCTCCTTAAAGAAATGGTTTCCCTCTACCCCTAATCTAGCTAAATGATGTGTAATAACATGATCTAGACATGAAGAAAATGGCAAGAGTAGAACAACAAAGAAAGCCATGCCAAATGTCCTTGGTGCTGAAGGACAGCCAAATAACATCAAATTGACAGAAACTGCACAGGGAGAGTGGTGTGGCAAAACTGTTGATGGAAATATTTAGCAGCTGCCACGAGGTCCTTGCTAGTGGATCAGTGAGTGGAGGCAGTGTGGCATCATGACTGAGTCCATATTCTTGTCCCCATTCAGCCATAAAGCTCCCTGGGTGATTTTGGGCCAGTCTCAGACTCTCAGCTTAACCTGCCAGGATAAAATGAAGAGGAGGAGAGCCTTGTTCACTAAGTTGGGTTTCTTGCAAGAGGAAAAAAGGCAAGGTGTGAATGTGATGGTGTGATGATGAGGAGGAATACCATTACAATAACAACAACGATGATGATGGAATCCTTTCAAGAAAGTCCTTACCAGAATTTTGGATAGAGCAATGAGACATGAATTAATTCCCAAGTGCAAAGCAAGAGAATCCACAGAACCATAAGCCAGTCAGATCTCTCTGTACAACACACACAATTCTGGCGTCTCTCATCTCAAACCAATTTGAGGAGCATTGAATTGTTCATGGTGCTCTTAACAACAGAGGTGAATGGAGGCCTAAAAGTTCCAGCACTGCAGTGAGCGACTAATCAGCCTTACAGTTGTGATGTTCATTCCTGGCTTTTGTGACTGTTCCAGTCCACTCTGGCCCATGAGACAGGCAATCACAAATCTCTTTCCTCCTCTAAGGAAGATGCAATCTCAGCCTTTTAGCACAGACATCATTTATCCAAGAAGCCTGCGCCAGCTCCATTTTCTCCATTCTCACTGCACCGCTCAGCTCCATGCTGGCGCTGCCACCTCCTCCCCAGCACTTCCTCAAATCTCAGTTCTTCGGTGCATGTTGCTTCTGCTTTCCATCATCCTGACTTTCATGTAGCCCCACTGCCTCCTTAGCATTCAAATATCTCTTCCTGCTTTTTTGCCAACAACAGGTGGACATGTCCAGTGGTGCAATTAGATAATTTCGGATTATAGAGACAATGGTCTTAATGGTGGCAGAAGAGCCATGTGTATTCTTCATTTGCAAAGTACACAGCAAACATCTCTCTCCACCTCCAACCACACTGACATTTTTGGCATCTGGGCCCTTTTGCCTGTGGCCCCACCACCAGCAAGAGCGTCTCCTAAATTGAATTTGGTCCTTGGGTTGAAAGAGGTTCAACACCTCTGGTGCAGGGAATGCTGAGACAAGCACAATTGTGTTGTGTGCTTCTTATAGACTGGTTAGCAGGGGGTGAGTCTGTCTAGAAACTTCGTATGGACCTGATTCAGTGCCATGGCAGAAAACCAGAAGCAAATTGTACGAAGGATTCTACTGAAAGGGTCCTTTGCATTTTCCCATACTGTGATTGGATCAGCTGTGTTGATCCATGTCATCCAAATTCCCATGAGCCCAGGGCAACATCTGCACAGTTATTCACACGACTTGCGGGCATTGGATGCCCTCAGTTTCTGCATCTCAGACCTGGAGGGGAGGGAGATTCTGTATGGACAGGCCCCCATGTCACCAAGCAATTAAAAGAGTTTCTGAAATGAAAGACAATAAGTAACAGTGAATTGCAGAAGCCACAATTCCCTGCTTTAGCCAATATACAGACACTGTCCAAAACTGCATTAATGAAATTCCGTTGCATCTCCGGTTTTGTTTTTTTCTTTTGTACATAGACACTGATATCTACAATGCAAGTTTCAGGTCTACAAGGTGACCCTCTGACACAGCATCAATTAAGAGCAATCTAACAGAATTTTGCTAGAACAAAACCCTTGTGGAACATTTACAAGAATATGAAATGAGTTCATTAGCAGCAGGGTTATGACTATGACAAAGTCGATTAGTCTCTGTCAATGGGAGCTGTCTGCTTTCCTAAAGCAACATGTTCCAAGTCAAGCAGGCTGTTCATAAGAGTCATCGGAGAAGACTGGTACATTTTCTGTCCACTGGGGAAAGGAATTGGGTACAAATGTTCCCTGAAAGGGAACATCTGCACCCAACAAATTAGACAGCATTGGTATTCCTTGACATTTTCCCTAATAGCTCTTATGAACCTCTGATGAGGAGAGAGGGCAACCTCTTTCCAGGAAAATGTGGGCAACTTTCGTTATTGGATATACAAGAGTGAAGGAGTGCCTTCCAAGAGGGGAGGGGAAGCCTTGGTGGGCATGTAAAGGTGACTGCTGGAAACTGGTACTGTAGAAGAAATTTTTTACTCCAGTGCTGGAATAAAAAGGATTTTTACTCCTTTTTTACTCCAGTCTGGGGAAAAATCCAACACTCTGGAGTTGCCTAGATGACCATGCTCCCTTCCCTGCCTTCCCCCTTTCTCCAAGCCACAAATCATGGCTTCCCAGTTTTTGTGCATTTAATTTCCCAGAGGGTCAAAATGCCTCTCCTAATACGTCATCATTAGCAAGAAGAGCTTCACCCTACAGGGTGCTGCTATTTAGAGCATTTTGCCTTTGTCCTCTTCCATTTTATTTCAGCCTCACCTGCCACTAGAATGCAGTTCCTCAAGAGCTGGACCAGAACTGAATTTGACCCTCAGGTTGAAAGTGTTTCAACATCTTGCTTTACGTGGTCTCCAGATTCGGTCTGGTTTAGTCCTGGTTAGTAGTTGTTTTGTAACATCTTGGTCCTTTTATACAAGAGATGCAAAGGTGAGCTGTGTTTGTTTTGTAATACGGTTTGAATTTAACTTCTCTTATTGTAAGACCGTGAGCAAACTGGTTGAGTGGTACCCAAACTGCTAAATGAACATGCTAAAATAGCCTTTATAAGAGGGCTGAAGGGAAAGAGGAGAGGCCATGTGACACGTGCCCCAAGAACATTGTGAGGCTGCTTAGAATTTGTGGGAGGCCGGCTTCCGTGCCACAAGACTGCTGCTCATGCTAAACATCCACAGCTCAGGAAGGAAAAAGGAAATAAGGAAAGACAGCTGTAAATAGGGCATTCGTTTAAGCAACTGAGATCAGGACAACATTAGGACCCGAACCACTTACTGGGGCTTTCTTCATAATCATAGTGACTCACCAAGTGTTGCCATGGGAACGGCTATATTACATGGCACAGTCTGTCTCAGAAATACAAAAATATCTGCATAGAGAAATTCATTTATGCCCATTACATCTTGCAGCACCCCACCTATTTTCAGATACAAGCTTTGCGAAGTTGATGAATTCCACTGGTCCTATGGATGTAATTCAACAGGCTGGCTTCATCTACTGTATAGGATCTCTGTAAAGAAGTATGGTGTTTTGTAAAGATGAATCCTGTATTTATTTTTAATGAAAGGAAAAGAAGGTCCATGGATTCAGTAGATGACTTAAATGGTATTCCAGTATAGCATAAATCTTTAGTGCAGAGCAGTGGACATGGTGCTAGGCTAGAGTATGGAACATTTGCATGGAAATCATTGCCCAGTAATTGAAGTGCCCTGGGTAAATATGTTATTAAAATAAATATGTAAATAAATAGCAGGTGGGTGGGCAATCTGGACAGGGATACCAGCAGGAAGAAAGCACTGTATTCCTCTGATTTGCTTCAACCCCAATCTGGATTGGAGGTGGGTCAGCACCGGCTATTTACCTAAGGGGGAAAGCTTCTTTTGGCACCAAAGAGACTGCACTCATTTTACTTTGTCCCCAATCCAGTGGGAGTCTTTGGTGGCTTTGTATGACCCACTAAGCCTTTTGGCTTCTGTGCAGAAGCATCCAGCAGACACCTGGGGTTTCCTTGGTTTACTCCTTCCCACCAACCCTTCTTTCCCCCTCTGACCTCCAGTAGATGGTGGCACACACCCCAGGCATCTTCGGGCCAGAATCAATGTCCCAGCATCCCCACATCAGCTTTCCCCCATTGGTCTGCCACAACCATGCCACAGCTTTCTCTTTTTGATCCCTTTGCAGCCAGGGCATGTCTGTCCTTTTTCCAAATATTCCTCCCACCTGCCATTTTCCCCTTACCACTCCATCACCGCCCTGTTGCACCCATGAGCCTGTTGAAGTGCCTGGCACACTTTTCTCTATGGCTCCCCCATCTCATGGCTTGCATTTTGCATGGGCTGAGGTTGCAGGCAGGCCCTTCCAGGGCAGCCTGCTTCCCTCCTTCCTTTCCACTCCCATGCAAGCATCACCTGTACTCAAACAACCCTGGTCATTGGCAGAAGAGCAAAAAGCTTCTCTTCCTGTTGTACGACTTGTGCCTTCATCAACACACGCTTCCTTCTCCCCACTTTACTGCCCTCCTGCCCACCTCTCTTCTCCCATTTGTGGTCTCTCCACCCAGACAGTTCAGCAAAGGGAAGCTCTAAGAAGTACCTCTGTACTGATTAAGGAAGTGATCTCCCTGCATTCACCAAGAATCCTGGTTCTCATTTTAAGGCCACTGCTATGGATGGGATACAGAGGAGAAGGGGCTGTCATTGGGGAAGCCAACTGGGATATTGTGATTATAGAGACTGGTGCATAGGGCAATGCATATGGAGGCTGAGACAAAACTAACTTCTGCACTGCAGAGAGGTACAGGGAAAGGTGAAGATGCACAGACCATATCAAAAGGGCCACAGGTTCTTCTGCAGCTTGCCTTGTATGTGTAGGAAGGAGACAGGGAAATGGGAGATGATGTTGGATTGGTCTGCTGCTCTGTGCAGGTGAACACGTCCCCCCAAACCAGGGGAAGGGCACTTTTCAGTCTGTGATCCCTGAGAAGGAAGGACTCACTGGGGAAGACCCTAGTGCTGCGAACCATTGATGGCAAAAGAAGAAGGGGATGGCAGAGGATGAGGTGACTAGATGGAGTCACTGAAGCAGTCAGTGTGAACTTAAGTGGACTCTGGGGGATGGTGGAGGACAGGAAGGCCTGGAGGGGTGTTGTCAATGGAGTCATGAAGGGTCAGACATGACTTTGCAACTAGCAATAGCAAAGTGGTTCCAGATCCACTCAGCTTTTGCTCCTGAATCCACCACAAGTTTTTCTCTTGGTCATTGGATTGGTGGGCACAATGGGAGGCCCTTGGGCCTCCCGCAATGACATTGCTGCCTGCCCCAGGACCAAGTCGCTCTGGTTTGTCCTGAAGGAGCATGTCTTCCTTTGACTTGCAAATGTTGTGCAGGATGTAGCTGGCCTCCATCAGATTTGGCACATCTAGAAGTCCCGCAGGTAGGACCACTGCGCTTTTAAGGGCCCAAACATACTCTCCAGAAGAGGTCCAGTATGGCTGTGGTAGTACTTCACGTTCTCAGACAGTTCACCATTGCAGCTGCACTGGTGAAGAACCTAACATTCACAAACTTGTCTGAAAGAGGCAAGATCCAGAATATAGCCATGTTTTAGCTTCTTGCTGAAAACCCAGAATAAATGTCCATGAATCTTCCTTTGCTCTCCACATGCACCTTGATGACCAGGCATGAAATTCAAGGCCCCACCGCTCAAGGAAACCCCAGCTTTCAGAAGCTTGTCCTGCTCTTTTACTCATTCCCCTTTTTTATGACATCAGCAAGGTAAACCTCATTCAAAACACACAGTTCCTTTGAAGATTTTGCAAGTAGTGAACTTGTCAGTGCCAAGCAAGGCATAGGTAACCAGTGTCAGCAACAAGCTTGTACGATGTGATTGCCGGTCTTCCTTTCTCTGAGATGCACTGCTCCATTTCTGAGCAGTGGATGGTTGGGCCAATTTCAGCAGCTGTGATTTCGAAGGTAGCCCTAATTACGTGGAAAGGGTCCTGAAGCCTGGCATGGGTAAACAGTGCACAGCAGCTGCCTGGGAAACCATGGAAAGAGGTTGTCTTGCCTGGGGCTGTGGAGGATGTCCTGAGCTTCTGGACTGATGGAGAGGTTGATGCGTGTGCCCATTTCTGCCTCACACCAGTAATGCAGCAGCACCCCTGGAGGCCGTCTCTCCCTCTGCAGAGCCCTGCAAGGGTCCGGTGGCCTGGGTGCTGGGCTCCTGAAAAAACAGCGGGGTGTGGGCTTGTTTGGAAGTTCCATGGTTGCAAATGTCCTGAGCAAGATGGCTGCTAATGCAGCAGCAGGAACTGCTTCAGAGTTGCAAACGAGCTCCAAAGCAACTGCGGGTGGTTGCTCTTCAGTGGCTCACAGGAACCGTCAATGTGTCACGGGAACAGTGGCCACAAAAGGGCTCCCTGTCAGTTGCACCATGGGAAGCACTGGGGGAGAGCAGGTATGGGGATGAATGACTTGGATGAAGTGCTTGTGCATCTGGGCCCTCAAAGGGGACCAACGACACTGGGGGCCCTGCCTGTACGGGCTTGTTTCTCGGGCCTTCTACTCTGAAGAACAGTGTGAGAAAACTGAGTGTGGAGAGGAGAGTCAGAATCCAAGCTGTGTCCAGCAGCTACATCTAGCAGGAGAACAGGCTCCTTCGAGGCTGGTGTGCAGGCAAGATGCAGCTGGAGAAAACCAGCTAAGCCGAGACTTACTTGTCAGGCTTGGAATGGCAATCAGTTATTTCTAAGCCTAATTTTGAGCCTAATGCTGAAGCTGCGATGCCCCAGCGACGCAATCAGGAAAACAGGGGGTTCTGCTTGACCTGCAGCCCACCACTGCCAGCTCAGCTGTCCTCTCTGAGCACTCAGACAAGAACAGGAGTGTGATGATGGAGCACCATCTGCTTCCCTATTTGGGTGACTGGGTGTGTCGAGCCCAGGACAGCAGGGAAGTGAAGAGGTGGCAGTGCCTTGCAAAAGGGCAGGGGGCCCCAGAGAAGCCCTTTGTCTTCATCAGCCTTCTCCAACCTTGTGCCTTCCAGACATGTTTGGACTGCAGCACCCAGAATTCCCCGTCAATGGCCCTGCTGGATGGGAATTCTGGAAGTTGTGGTCAAAATCACTCTGAAGGCCACCAAGCTGGAGAAGGGTGGGCTAAACAGTCACACAAACACACACACACACACGCCTGGAACCAGCTCTGGATTCATTAGCTTCAGTTTTCACATAAGCCAGAGACATCCTTCATTCACTTGCACCCTCTTCTATTCCTATTGCCAAATCCCCTTCTTTATCATTGCACCTAATATCAGTGCTGTTCCAACAGGAATTAAATGCTGAGAAAGAAATCTCCCTTCTTTAGTTCCTGACACACTTCCATGATGATGCAGCTACGTACCGTACAAAGACGTGAGGGGAGATAGGATAGCACTCTACAAGTACTTGAAAAGCTGTCACAAAGAGGAAGGTCAGGATCGTTGCTCAATCATCCCAGGGTGCAGGACACAGAATAATAGGCTCAAGTTACAGGAAGCCAGATTCTGACTAGATATCAGGAAAAATTCCCCAACCATTAGAGGAATACAACAATGGAGCCAACGACCTAGGGCATTTGTGGGCTGTCCCACAATACAAGCATTCAGGATGCAACTGGACAGTCATCAGAGTGGGATGGTGTAACATGGTGTCCTGCACCAGCCTTCTTGGTCCCCTCCAACTCTACTGTTCTGTGATTCTATGAACTAGGCTGCAGGAACGCTGGGGAATGGCATTTCAAATCCTACACATGGGGCTTGTTGTTTGTTTGGTTTTTGCATTTCCAAACAGCTTTCCCCTCAGAGACTTAACACCACTTCAATCTCACAGAGAGCAGAATCACGCCATGATAAGTAGCCCTCATCTAGGCCAATTCCATGCAAGGCTTTGCATAGCAAGATGGAGAATGCATCCGACTCTGTCTTCAGAGGAGGTCTGTGCTGACAGCGAAACACCAGGGAGATGAAATGCAGAGACTTTTGGCACTCAGTTCTCCAACGCTGCTCTCTCCCTGGGCTCTTTTGCAAAGTATGGCTTCATTTCTAGTGATAAAGGACAAAAGAGAGTATGATTCATTCAATAAAAATGCTATTTTTATGTCTGCAGCGTAATGACAGTATTTCAAATGAGGGAGAATCCAAGAGCCACTGCTAGGGTAGCCATGTGTGCTACTTTTCTGGAGGACAGTCCTCAGTTTGAAGGCATCCCCTTCTTGAAAGGCCATCTAGTCTAATTTTAAATATAAAAATAATCAGCAGAGAGGGCTGCTGTCTTGAAGTTGACCCAACAGGTTCATTTCTTCCTGTGCCACTCCTTCTGCTGTCCCCATCAGTCTGGCTTGATGTTGGGAAGCCGATCTCAGCTTGCTTTAGTTTTCTCTGGACAAAAGGTCCAAGATCTACATCCAGATTCCTGGTTTGGACAGATGCTTTCCAGTGGGACAGGAAACAGTTTCAGTTATGATGTTCTTTCTCTTGGGGCCTCAGGTTCGTCCCACTCCGATTGTACAGTTCTGGCTACCCAAGTATGTAAATTAATAGCAGTTCTCCACTGAATGACATAATATAAAAACCTATCAGATGCAATCTAGAGGGAAGCTGTCACATCGTTGCTAGGCAACAACAAAAGATGCGGGGGGGTACCCCTGTTGCTTTTCAGTCTGGTATAAGCTAGCAGGTGTGACATGCAGGACTGTAAGAAAGAAAATCAGTCAATGTGTCATCTCATGGGCCAGTTCTCAAAACTGGAGGTTGCAAAGGTAAAGGGAAAAACTCCAGCCGAACTGTTCTGAGGGTACCTGTTGGACTTGTGGCGATAACGTGAACACTGTTAATTTGTTATTCTCCATGGTGAATAACAATGCGTTTATACTGCCTTGCCACTTATATACCCTGAAGAGTTAAGATCAGCAGGAGAGATTATGAGTGTGGTGCCACATCCACTTGATAGGAAGCTCCTTGCTACTAGAAAAAGACCTTTGTCTGGGGGCTTCCTAGTTTACAGCCACCAGTTGTGGCTTTTTGATATCCAGTGAAGCCACATTTATTCTGTCAAATGAGTCACCTTAAATCCTTTAATTGAAAGATTTTTTCCTCTTTTCTGAGAAAGAAACTCTGCATATGTTCAGAGGCACCCTGTCAGACATGCTGAAACATTCATAAACAAAAGGCATAAAACTCCCCAGTACAGTCTAAGTGCTGTGAAAATGTCTCTCAGCTATTTAATGGACTGTCCGAAACGTTCACTTCATTATGCTTTGAAATACCACAACACCACCAGTGTCTTCCCGGTCTTTCAAAACTCTGCCGGTCTAAATCACAATGTCCATTCTCCCAGCTGAACAATCCCAAGGCTGAATACAAACATAATGGCTCCCTCAGGAGTGCTCACCTTCACAAATTGGTTTACCAAATGGAAAGACACCATTTGAAATCATTACATGTGTTTGTATCTAGGGATAAGAAGCGGCAGCCCCTGTCTTCCATTTAAAGTATCGAAAAAGACCAGGAATTCTAGTGTGCAGTGACTGATGCTTTCAATCAGAAATTACATCAGTCACAAGTGGCCCATAATGCAGTGAAGAACAAGTAAGGTGAGCACGAACTGGAATAGTTCTTAACCGGCTCCACTCAGCAGCAGAAATAGATGCACCAGGCCCAAATTCTCATCTTTATGCTGCTTGTAGGTCTCTGTGGAAGCAGTGGTCTGTATGGGTCTAACTTGCAGTTTAAAGTCTATTGTTCATGCCAGTGCAAACACACACACGTGCGCGCGCGCGCACACACACACACACACACACACACACCTCTGCCACTGCCACCACCACCTTGGCGGAGAGACAGCTGTCTGGAAGACATGGTTACAAATGCTGGGTGGGCCCACACCTTTGTCAGGCGACAAAATTCTAGCAAATGGGTAGGTTTCTTTGCATGAGCTAAGGGCTACAAAATACTTGGAGATTTATTTATTTATTTAGAAAATTTCTATGCCGCCTCATTCGCCGAAGCCTCGGGGCAGCTCACAACATAAAACATTTATCTGGAATTTGAAAGGCGTTTGAGGAAGATGACATTCTTCTTCCCTCCTTGGTACAGCAACAAGAAACGAAGGAACAGCTACTTGGATTTCACATGCACACACACAAAGGATATTTATAATGGATAATGGACTAGCATTTTTCTGCCACACCATATCAGCCCAAACACAGTGCCCTTCAGCTGAGTCCGTCCACATTCAAAGGACGGTTTTGAAGGCAACTTCTGCCCAGTCCAAGGGGGATTCAAACCCTTGGAAGGAGGAGCCAGGCCTTCAAGCTGCCCATTGGCACTGCCTAGAGCGCCAGTGGAGCAAGGCACACAGCTCACCCCCTCACAATCTTCCAAACTATGGTGAAAAGTGTCTTGTTTCTGCTGAAACTGCAAGAAGTCTCCTTAGGTTTGCATCCAACCCTTATGGAGCCAGCATATGCAGATTTTATGCATCCTCTTTTGTGGCCAGAATGTTGTCTTGCTTGGCAACTCATCAGTGGTCACCCTAGTTGCCTCTACAGCTGCCTTTGAGCAAAGTCATGGCAAAGGGGGAAGGTGGCAGAGAGATCAGGGAAGGTTACCCCTGTCCAGAATGCAGCTCATCCTGCAGGACCACGGATGGTTCACCTAGCAGGGCTCATGGAGCCCAGCAAGGCTGGTCCCATTAGGCTGTAATATACAGCAGTCCTTCCCACTGGCAGCTGTTTACACCTAGCTTTACCTTGCGAGTGATTCCGACACACCAGAAACCTGCGGCATGCTAATTACTCTTGGCTCAGCGGGGTTACCGAGCGATGAGCTGGGTTATAACAGGCAACTGTGAAGCTAGCTTCAGTCACTTCAGCGATCCGCTGTGCCGTGTTGACAAGCGAGAGCGTCAGCAGCATGGAGATGAAGGAGAGCCGTCACAAAGTGCTTGGCAAACGCACACCTCAGTTTGCAGAGCAGGAGGGGGGACCAAGCCGCATCACTTGGCATCCTGAGGCAGGATCACCTGGGAGGAGGTCTCTAGGTAGACCTTCAGAAAGAGACTCCAGATGGGCATTAGCGGAAAACCTTAAAAGGGAATGCAAAGTCCTCAAAAGATAAAATGAGACATTTTGTCATTCTCTTGGACCTGAGCCAGCCTTGTTGGGAAATGCACAGCCTGCTGAGATGATGCTGTCAAATGCCTCCGTATGACTGTGCACATTGGTACCTCTGGCTAGAAGGAAATGCTTTTTTCACCCAGCCTGCACATGCTGGGAACAGGCTGTAATTGCTAATGTGCTTTTTGGAACAGCAGTTGTGCTCTGCATACACAAATCAAATGACTGAGCATGGAAATGTGACCTGGCCCTTGCTTAGCCCAGTTTTATATATTAGCACAGTCCAGAAATGCTGGGAAGAGAAGGGACAAAATGCTACTGGACTAGCTCCCAGCACCATTTTCTTTTGCAATGGCTTGGCAAATGGCTTTTGGCTTCCATTTGAGAAATAGGCAGAGCTGTGTGTTTGCCTTCACTTGTAGGGCGTGTCTTGGCTCCTTGCTTGAGCCACTGCAAGCTACTTCCCCAAAGGCACTATTCTGCAATGTAATTTCTCTCTATGGTTTGGCTTGCCCAAGTTGATTTGCCAGGGGCTACATGATGAATAGCCCAGGTTTAGTGCTGGGGATTAGCAAGAGATAGTGTTCAGCCTCTCCAAATCCTAGGATCCTATGTGTGAACTTAATTGAAAAATCCCTGTATCTCTCTGATGTAAAGATGGACGGCTCAGTCTATTTTCAGACTGTCAATTTTTCAGGCAATCACCCACATGCCCATTCTACCTCATTCCCATGGTAACCTGAAGTGGGGTGTGTGCTGTTTAATCCTATTTATGTATATATTTTTACATGTCCTTCCTGTCAAAATACACATTTCCAACAATATTTTTATGTTGATGCCTTTTCGGAGCCAAGAACCGCACTGGGAGACTTGAGAAATGCAGAAATGGGTCAGTAACTAAGTTGCAAGCTGTGCATCAGTGCAGGAAGTGTGGATCGTGTCCATTGGCACGAGAATTCACAAAAATCAGCTTTTTCAAGAATCACTACTTGACCATTGCTCTGAATGAGGCAGTTGACAAATGCCTATCACAAGATGTCTTGGGTAGCAAGGGGCGACTCGCAGGTCTGAACGACTCCAAAATCAAGGACCGTGGACAGAATTTTCCCGTGGCCTTACATTGGCTCAGGCATCACGTTCTGTGGTGGTCAGCACCCTCCCCCATTCACCTGCCAGCGCAGAGAATCGAGTGAGGCATTTGCACATGGGAATCAGCCCATTGTGAACAACATGTGCATCTTTAGGGGAATAATTGTTTGCACCTTGCTCTCCCTGTCTAAATAAGAAGCTAAATTGCTATGACAAGCCAGGGAGAGCAAATCTTTTTCATGATAATGTTTCACCTCTGTATAGCACTTTAGGCTGTGACCTTCTATAGCAGGGGTATTATGCTTCCTTCAGCTGCATTCAGGACCAGAAATAAAAGGGCTGGAAATGAGCATCTTGACAAAATATCGAGATGCTCATAGATTTAGGGTTGCATCTCTTACGGTCAGTAACTCAGTGTTAGGATTGACATGCCAGCCTTTTAGGATCGTGGGTGGGGGAACGACTATGCAAAAATGGTGAAACCACCAAATAATCCACTGGAGCAAGGGGGAAGGGTATGGGAAGGAGGCAACCCCACAGGAAGGATCAGAACACCTACTGGATCTTTGCTGTATACACTTGCGTGGGTGTCCAGTGTGTCCCTAGCCTCCATCCTTGCATGGAAGTCAGTGTGGCTAACTTCTGCGTAGACACGTATAGGGTTCTGCTGTTCACATGGATCATTGCACAAACGCTTGCAAGGTCCCGGAATGATCGGCTGGCCTGCATTACCCTAATATCATCGAGAGGGAAACTGAGTTTTACTAAAGACCACCTGTTATTACTTCTCAATTAGTTTTCTCTCCCACCCTTCCCTCAAAGGCTCAAGGCAGTGTCCATGGTTCTGTCCACATGACCACCATGTGGTTTTTACGGCAACCCTGTGAGACAGATTGGGATGGCACACCGTCACCCAGGGGATTTTATACCTGAGTCGTTCAGTTCTACTTCAGACCATCTAGTTCAGACTCTACCCACTATACCACGCTGCTCATAGGAAGCCAGAAAGTTCGTGTTGAATTGGGAACTTCAAGGCTGACAGTTCCTCCTTTTGCCCCATATAATAAAAAACCTCCCTCCTGCTGACATTTCAAACATGGGCAGCCTGTTTTGCTCACCTGCACTGATAATCATCCTCTTTTTCTGCAGACATGACTCCCTGAGCAGCACCATCCTACGCACAGGTGTTCATGGAAGGGGAGAGGGAAAATAGGTAGGGGGTGGCCATGGGAAGGAGGGGAGCCTGTTCTCCAGTTGCCTGGTCTAATGAATTCAAGCTTGAACACCTGCCCAGCAAATAAAGAGGGGGGAAATTTGGCAGGGCGTAAGGAACAGCTCAGTGTGAATTTTTGTTCTGGCTTTTGCTTCCCATGAGACATTTTGAATGACATTCGGTGGTTTTATTTGGCCAGGGGAGGTGTGTGGCGGGGAGGGGAGAGGAATGATGACATTTTAAAATGGCAGGAGATGTGAAGAACACAAACTGTAAATAAGCTTCAAGCTTGGCAAACAACACACGGTTGCAGAACTTGACTTGCGCAGCAGCAGCACTTCAGAAGCACTTATATTTTAAAAAATGTAACCCAATTTTACATGCCCTGGTATAATAAGAGGAAAGAGTCTCCAATGAAACCTAATTGTTTGCACAGATTCTGCGTGGGTTTTATTGTAGAGCAATTAATTTGGATGCTGTGTTCCACCCTGTTTATTGTAAGACTGTCCCGAGACCTCAGTAGCAGAAGGGATATATAAGTTATAAATAAAACAAAATAAAATAAAATAAAATAAATAAAAGCTGTGCAGATGTGAAACTCTGGCTATCTTTCTGGGGTTTATTTTCAGAACTCCAGCCAGAAGTTGTCAATAATGAGAAGGATTAAGGGATTTATGTCACACAAGAGAAGAAATGTATAGGCAACACATTTTCAGAGCTGGTGAGAAGCAACAGCAGCATCAGTGGCATCGTACTTTATGTGGGGTGGGGGGAGGGGCGGTGTTCCTTTTTATTTCAGGCTTTCTTTCAGATCAGAGTAGTGCCTGCAGACACCAGTGTCCCCCCCAGAAGCCTTCCTCGGTGCCCACTGAGACAGCTTCATCTTCCTTCTCCCAACATTTATTTAAGATGTGCCTGCATTTGTCCCAGGCTAGGGCTGAACCTTCAGATATGCATGCGGCCCTAGAAGTAGCACCGCCACTGAGACCAGCTAACCAACTCCCCTGTGACCTCAAAGTGATTTTATAACTGGTTTTAAAAGTACATGCTCTTCAGCAAAATAAAGAACTGTTACATTAATATGCTTTCTCACCTGCTGGTCCTCACCCCTTCACCTGTGCTCCCACTGATCTTTCATTCCACCCTCATGAACTGGTGTCCACCAGTTCACTCACACTCTGCCTCTGCATAGTTTTAATTTTTTTTTTGTATTTTTTGTGAGCCGCCCCAAGGCTTTGTTGTGATGGGGGCAGCATAGAAATGTTTTAAATAAATAAATAAATAAATAGACATGCATAAGACTTTGCTGTTAGGTTTTTTAAAAAGAATGTCCAAATCCCTATTTCCCTAGGGCAAGGGTGGGCTACACAAGCTCTGCAGACCACACGGAAGCTTTTGCAGCTCTCACTAATACTGCTGTCTGCCAAGTTTCCAGCACCCCTTATTTCCCAGTAAAATTCTGAGAAACCACCATGCAGCCTTTTCCAAAACAATCCATGAATGACCCACAGCCCTAGTTTTGCACACAATAACAATTTAGAAACCTAGAAACAGAGTGAGTCAGAAGGGGTATCCCAGGCCATCTAGTTTGACCCTCGGCTCCAGCTGGTTCCACTCATAACATGCCTACCATTTACTTGTGGCTGAAACAACCCAAAGGTACAAGCCAAGTGCAAACTATGGGTTCTCTTCATGAGTTCTTTATGGTTAACAATCATAGTTTTGGGTTCACATTTAATGACAATTCACAATTCAATAGTCCATGCTATCAGTTGTTGTTACATGCAAACCATGTCTACAACTGCATTTGCATATTATTCTAAGCCATGGTTTACCTTAACCATGGCTCGTCTAGCCATGAGTTGTCTTGCAAATAAGCAGACAAACAATGGCTGGTTTGCCATATATCTGGTTTATTTCTTTTTGCCCATTTTGCCAACCTTTAGCACACATTCATTTTCAGGCTGCTCTGGTTGGGTGTCTCTGTTTCAAGGTCAAACTAGTATAGATAGGTCACAGTTCTAGGTTCAGACATCACAACAAACCATGGTTTATACATGCCAGGAACTATGACTTCTATAGCAGGTTAACAAACCATGGTTTCTTTGCAGAGATGGATCTGAACATAATAACATCCCAGATTCCAGCAAGCAACAACATGGTTAGCATTATGTACAAACCAGGCCTATGACTAGGCCTCAAGTGATTTTTAGAGATTTTAGAGATTTTTAGAGATTTGCTGGTGCAATACCCCTTGCCTGTGTGGATATAACTAGTGCTGCTTTTACTAAAAAAAATTGAAAAAGAGGGTAGGACATAAAGAACATGTTACCAGTCAAGAACCTGCAGGCTAAACTATTGATAACAGTACACTATACTCTCAGGTATTGCTCAGAATTGAGCTCCCTCACAGGAAACCAGGGATTGATGCAAAACTTTTCAACAGTGGTTTGATCTGCTAGTGCAAGAGTGCTGTGCACACTCCTTTGAAAATCAGCAAGAATTCCCTGTGGCTTCTCATTCTGTTTCTAAGTGGAATAAATCTGGGGAATGAGTCCAAGACACACTGACCAGTAACCATCCTGAGTACCGATAGGCTGTAATGCTGCTTCTTTGTCCACCCGCTCATCTTAATGGCCTCTCTGTTTATGTGCCAAAAATCACAGAATCCCACTAGCATGTGTGGACCTGGAAGCTGTAGCACCAATTTTGAGGTCAGAAAAATGCTTGGCTACAGGCTGAATTGGCCGTCATCCATGCAAACCTCCAGTGTTTGCATTGGTGGATCACTAGTTCTTCATGCCTGCTTGAGCTGATTCATTTGATTTATTCATGATCGGGTTTAGAAACTGCACCCACTCAGAGAGATCAGAGCAGTATACAATAACACACAATAAAAACCAATTCATCCAATAGTGGATTCATTCATTTTACAGTTAAACTCCCTGAAGGTGGTAGACCTCATTCATCCTAATTGATATATGTCTGTTCCCTTCCACTTTGTTGGACAGAGTCCTTTTTGAGAGTGAGGCTCCCAAGGATAGCCAGCTCTGAAATGTTCCTTACCAAAGCTTTGTCCCACCATCCCCACGAAATTAATTCCCACCAAAATGATTCAGAACAAGGTGCAACATAACCATATGGTCATGTCATATCCTCAAATCCAGCCTTAGGTCTTTGCATTATAGTGCTCTTTTAATATATGCCAGCAACACCACTGATGTTACTTATTCAAAAGTAGGTACAAGGTAGATCATCCAGATCTATTGTGAGGGGGTGCAATTAGGGTAGCCATGTGTTCTCTTTTGCAGAGGACAGTCCTCTATTTGAAGAGCTTTCCAGTCCAAAACCAGTTCAAAGAAAAATGATGACTGCCAGTCCAGCGTTAACACCTGGACAGGAAGTAGAACAGGTAGGCACGGGTGATCTGGTGACCAAAGGTGATCCAGTGACAGTAGTGAGAGCTGAGGTGTACAGCATCTCTGTTTAAATTGTAATAATTATTGCTAGTTTTCCATCTATACAGATACATGAGCATATCCTAATCTCTTTTTGGTTGATTCCTGAGCAAAACTAACTTTGCTTGAACTAGCTGCCCCCGTCTTGATGCACCAGTTGCTGTACTGGCATAAGGAAAAAAGCCTCCAGGAGCTTCCCTTAGAGCACTGCTCCTGAAGCAAATGGCAGGTGGGGGTCCCACCTGCACTGGGACCATGGGGGACAAAGACTTAAAGCCTCCTACCCCCTATGCTAGGGCTCTCAACGTACATCATGTTTCCACATCTACTCTTTTCAGTAAGAAGAGCATTGCTGATACAGCTACAGGCTACAAATTCAAGGTCAGCTGTAGATCTTAGTCTCTCATGCGGATGCATAGAAAGCTGTGATATGTGGCAGGAGAGAAATGGGAAAGGACCTTCTTGGCAAGGTTAGGCAGGCAGCAATGGGAGGAAGACCTTCTTTGTGGAATACCTCACCTATGGAATACTCTCCCTATGAAGGTTTCCCTGGCTGTAGCCTACTATGTTATCTCCTTTTAGTTACCCCGTGTTTGCTTCCACAAGCCATTTTTCCACCCATCTCTGCGGTAGCACCCCGATTATGGAACATGCTCCCCAGAGAGGTCCACCTGGCACCAATGCTTCTTTCCTTTCGGTGTCAGGCAAAACCCTTTTTATTCTCCCAGTATTTTAATTCTTGTTTTAATTAGTGGTTTTATATTTGAACACTGGATGCTGGGCAACTGTTATTCTTATTTCTATTTTTAGGATTAATTGGCTGTAAACTGTCCCGAGAGGACTAAGTATGAGACAGTATAGAAAAGTTTTAAATAAATAAATAAATATTTTTAAAAATTTCTAATTCCATCAGTTTTGTGCTGCTTTATCAGATGCAGTTTTTTTGTTTGTTTGTTTTTTTACTGTTGGCTCTTTTCTTCAGTGTGTGTGTGCTCTAAATCTGCCATGGGGAAGATGCTTTTGAAGTGCAGAACCGCATCTGTTAACAGTGTGCTCCTGTACAGTTCTGCTCAGGAGTAACTTGAACTGAGTTCAGTCAGACTTGATCCCAGGTAAAATAAATTGGAGTGGTGCAGGGTAAGCAAATTCAAAAGGTGTTGATGGCTACATATAAGGAAAGGCGTAAACAGGAGATGCAAGGATACTGGAGGCAAGGTGGAGGCAAAATGCATAGAAGTGCAAGCCCTACATTCGTTACCAGCCTTAAGAAAGGGTAACCAGCTGCATTCACATTTAGACGAGCTGTGCCACCAGGACCACCCCCTCGGCAAAGCCTCAGCACCCCACAGCCTGGAGGATCCCTGGAGCTCTGCCTGCGCTCCCCAGCAGCAGTCCTTCTTTCAATCCCCCCCCCCAATTATTTTTAATGGTTTGGTCCAGCCAGGGGCACTCAGCACCTTCATCTCCCCGGTTGGCCCCAGGCCCAGCAGCACCCCAGAGAAACCAACCTGCAAGGTTGGGTTGCAGGAACAACTGTGCAGCACGGCTATGCTCTGCTAAGGCCATGATCCCATGCACATTAGGACAGAAAGAAAAGTCCTGCACTTCGCAGCCAGCATAGGATTGCCCATAAATCCTGAAGAGGGAAAAGGCATTGCTGCCTAGTATGGGGCCGAGTGACCTGGCAGAGAATGAGGAGCGCCAGCGTTCAGATAGTCACTTATGAATAATCAAAAAGGAGGAGATGCACCATCAAGAAGGAGATGAGTATTTGCACAAGATTTGAATATGCTAATATATATCTGTAGATGGAACTTTACAGAGAATTATTATAATTTAGATCCAAATGGTGTTTATTTATTTATTTTATTTATTTTTCGATTTATATCCTGCCTTTTTCCTACAAAGGGCTCATGGCAGCTTACATCATCTCTCCTCCTCCATCTTATCCCCACAACAACAACCCTGTGAGGTAGGTTGGGCTGAGAGTCTGTGACTGGCCCAAAGTCACCCAGCTGGCTCCATGGCTGAGCGGGGACTAGAACCCAGATCGTCTGAGTCCCAGTCCCATGCTCTTCACCACTACACCACACTGGCTGTCCACCATATCATATTATTGATTTCACCATATTATAGAAGACTGTGAGCTGGTCACCTGCCTGCCTCTTCTAACTAGCTCTTTGTCTTTAAAATGGACTGGGCTGGACTGGACAACCCTTGGAAGAGAGAACTCCTTAGGGAGAGGACTGTCCTCTGTGAAAGAGGACAACTGGCCAACTGAGGCTAGTACTGTGTGGGAGAAACAGAAAGATGTGAGTAAGTGAAACTGGAGGGGTGGGGTGTTGCCTAGGAATGGGGGGGCAGAGTGCCTCTTGCCAAGAGCCCCCTCAGCCCTGTCAGCTCTTCTTCTCTAATGGAGTAGTCCATGTTACTTTTGTATGTGAACACAGAACACGATTCAGAAAATGGAACAATGTGTCATATAGGAAAGGGAAGAGGTTGCCTTAGAACAGACAGGATGGTGATTCTCGTTTGTCATAATGACAATAGAACCTGTGAGATCTACTGTGGTGCTTCAGGGATCTCAAAAGTGCCAAGCATTAGGGCTATGTGATTATCACTGCCATGTTGCGATTGTAGCTGACGTTTTTACAGTGTCTCATGAATCCTGCTTACCATAAGTCTTCCATTTTATTTGTTTATTTGTTTATTTTAAAAATTTGTAGGCCGTCCATTACTGTCGTCCATTTGGGAGAATCACTCTTAATTCCAGGGGTTATCAGTTGAAGAATTAAAGAAATGGAAGTACAATCTAATGCAAATCATAATTCTCTGTATCACTGATGAAAAAAGAGTGGAGTCAAAGCGGCACAAGAGGCATGAGAGGGGGGTGGATACATTAGATATCAGAGGATGGTCCAGCTATCTAGACACTGACTGGCAGCTGCTCTTCTGGGTTTCAAACTTCTCACCATATTATCCCATCCCATGATCTTGCATCACCTTAACCCAGACAGCAATAAACTTAATTTATCATTTGCACATTCACATACAAATGCTACGTGTCTCAGAGCTGGATGCTCTCTGGCATTCTAGATGTTTCAGGCAAGAGCTCCCATCACAGCGTAACCAATGGTGAGTGAAAACGGGGGTGGCAGGCCAAAATAGCTGAAAACCCACGAGTTACCATCCCTGTTGTTATCTGCTCACTTGCCTTTCTGATAGCCCCAAGAAATCTGTTTGTCCTCTACCAGAGGATAAGTTGAAATAAAGTGGACTAAGCCATATCCATGTATGCCAACCTGGACTACAGGTTGGAAAGTTTTCTGGAGGCTTTTGGCCTCTCTGGGCTAATATCTACACCAACTTTCCCCAACCTGATGCCTTCCAGATTTTTACGCAGCACCTTCCTGTGTTCCTCATATTTTGAATCATTCTTTTGACACCAAGCACTGACTTCCAGACCATATTTTAGCTGCCTTTTCACTATTTCTGTGCATAGCTCTTTAGATCGATATTTCCCCTTTTCATTTTGTTTGCCCTCCGTACCTTAGAACACTCCATACTTTAGAATCAGGAGTTTTTGTTCCTTGTTTCTTTACATGCATTCATCTCAGTGGGTGCCTGCCATTCCTTCCTTAATGGGGAAAAGTTAAACAATAAGGTGGCCAGGTGTTCTGCTTTACAGCAGGTAGTCCTTCACAGAAGACAATGCACTATGTGAACCTCTCTTCTGATTCAAGAGGTGTCCAGCCAATGCCTGGTTTAAAATGAATGAAAATTGGTGTCCCTTTCTGCAATTTTTTTAAGTAAAGTGCCCATCCTAGGGCTAATCCTTCGCACTCCCTGTGTGTAGCTCAGCTATCATCAACATGTAATCTGCGGGAGGTAGGTTCCAAGATTCCCTCTAGTACAGAACCTTCCCTCTATACAAAATCCAGCCCTCATAATGCAAACATTTTGTCAGAAAGCGTAGATCTGAGAGCAAAATCCCATTTGGTGCATTTCCTTGTTACATAACAACAAGTGAACCATGTCATTTTTTCCCCACAGCTTTTTCTTATTGTGCATTTCACACTTCCTTATGCACATCAATAAAGCATCAATAAGTCTGTTTCTCTGTTTAAGGGCATTTGCTGGAATTCAATTCAAACAGACACTGTGAACTTTGCAAATACTGTTTGTAATACACAGTGGAGCACAGCGGGAAGAAAAATCCAGCAGTGACCTTTGGGAATGGTTCTTTGCCACAAAATACGTTACTTCCTAGGGTAAGGCTTATTGTGTCACCTGTCATAAGATCAAATGAATTAACCATTATTAAATTCTTACAATAAGTACTTGAGAAGTATTACAACATGAACATTTAAATAGGGAGTACCTTTTTGCTAAACCAATTTTAGATAGTGCTTTCTGTCAGTAGTGCTTATAAGAATAACAAGAAAGTCCAGTTGTCATTGTTTGGGGTGGTGGTGCTTTAGGGGTACCATCCTATGCATGAAAGAAAAAGCCCTACAGCTAACAGTAATCCTTGTGCATCATGGCTGGCTTGGACATGCAGGGAATTATAGGGTTTTTTCCTTTCTATACTTGCTTAGAATGCAGTTCCCTGGGTAGTTCAGAAAGATTAAAACCATAAAAACCACATTTAAAAACCATAGAACAGTTTTTACACAAACAACAATTAAAAAATCCCAGAGTCTGTTAAAAACCTTGTCATATGTCTGAGGAGCAAAGTCTTAATTCAAGGGTGGAAAGATAACAATGTACATGCAAAGTGGACCTCAATGGAGAGTTTCATTATCAAGGGGCTACCCACAAGAAGGCCCTGTAGCTTGTTGCCATCTTCCAAACTTTCCTCAAAAGAGACTCTTTGTAGAGGGTAAATTTTTACAAAAATTGACATAAAACAAATTTCTCATCTATCTGCACTGGCCTAATTAAATTGGTATTGTTATTCCCAGCAAAGGGGGAAACATGGTGTTCCTGCCTGCTAAAAGTTTCTAAAAGTGCCTGATCCTCCCTAATCTTAGAAGCTAAGCAGTGCTGGACCTGGTTGAAATCTGGATGGATGATTTAAATGTTGTGAACTACTAGTTCAGATCACTTTTCCCATTTTTCTTTTTAGGTTTCTGCTCTCTGGGTATTTTCTATTGTGTTATAAAAACACAATATAAAATGCACCATATTAAAACATCATGAAAAAGTTTACCATACAAAATTTAAAAACAAATTTAAAACAGATCCTAAAAATCATGATAACTTAAAGAAAATCCTAGGACCTATTTAGCAACTAACAAGCCCCAGTAAACTAACTGATGGCCCTGCAGTAGAGGATGGTCTTTACCTGGTACCCAAAGCATAGTAAGTTTGGTTCCAGGCGAGCCTTACGGGGAGTTTGCTCTGTAACTGAGGACCACCATTGAAAAGGCCCTTCTGCTTGTTGCCACCAGCTGAGTCTCACTCAGAAGTGGCAGTCAGAGGCAGTCCCCAGATCTTGATTATAATGCCCAGGTACATGGCAGTCAGGAGAGGAGTTCCCTCAAGTATTATGGTCCCAATCTATGCAGGACTTCATAATGAACGAATGATGCAAAGACAGAAGCACCAAGTTCCCAAGAAGTGCATTTTCCAAATTGTACAGAAGCACCAAATTCCCGGCAAGTATCATACAGCCTACATACTGGGTCTTCCTGAGAATGCACTGCTTGTGCCATAACAGAAGACCCAATAAATCACCCTTTAACCACATGGCCATTCACCATTAATTCCTTGCAAAACATCTTAAGCAGACATTAAAATCAGCACCTCAAATGGGGCTCGAAATCATATAGGCAGCCTGTGCAAGCAGTCTGTCTGGTCCCCGTTGTTAGTCTGGCTGCCACATTTTGCACAAACTGCAGCTTCCAAACAATCTTCAAGGGAAGCCCACATAAAGTACATTGCAGTAATCTAGTTTAGAGATTACTGGAGCATAGATTACTGACAGCAGGCTATCTCCATCCAAGTAGGACCATAGCTGAGCCACCAAATGAAGCTAGTAGAAGGCCTTTAAGCCACCGAAGCTACCTGGGCCTCAAGCTATGAAAATGGCTCAGGGAACACCCCCAAACTATTAACTTGCTCCTTCAAGGGCAGTGCAACAAGCCATCTAGAACAAGTTGAATTCTCTCCCTTTGGTCAGAAGAACCACTCACTAATAGCAATCCTCAGCAAAAGATGGGTTACCATTTTTGGTTTGATAGTTTTCTGATGAAGATGCATTTTTTAAAAAGAAAGGTTTAAGGGAATCTATCATTTGTACATATCAATGATTTGCTAAATCTGTATTAGATGCTCAGACCCATTTATTTCTTTTGATTATGTTCTCCATTCCAAATCTGCTTGCAACAGGGTGTTTCATTTAATCCACCAATCTGATGTCAGTAGTGCTTGTTTGAAATTTAAATAACTATTACAGTTTGTAATCACACCCTTAGACCATTGCAAGGTTTTTAGTATCTCGTAATCACTGCCAGCTTCTGAATTGACTGAGACTAGAATTGTTAATCAAAACAATAGGAAATCGTCACATAATCTACCATGCTTGCACCAAGTTTAATTATACTTGTGAGTTATCAAGTTTGGAGCCATTAATTAACATTAGATTTAACTCAATAGACAGAATGAATACTAGTAGCTGTAAGAAGCAGTGACTAATATAGCCAGTCCCACACTTGGTCTACCACCTTACAGGAGCAAGATTCAGGAACTGAGTAAAGCATGTAGCCATGTAACCAAATTTCATGGATAAACCAGGTTTCTTGGAATAGCAAAACCTGATAATGTTTTATATAATGTAAAAAAATCCCCCTCCTCCAACCAGCCAGGTTCCAAGAGGAACAGCAAACTCTGCCTTCCCTTTATGTGAATCGCCTTTGCTGTGTTATGCTCTCCATTTCAGAGGCCTTCTCTGCAGATACCTATTGACTCATTCTTTGACAAATAAGAATTATGTTGTGGTTGATTAATTTCTGCAAGGAGATTTTCCTGTTCGCCTTTTCTTCTTCTCATGCGTTAGGCTCTAGCCTTCTCATCTGAAGCCAATTTTCTGATACTTGACGTGATCTATTAAAACATCATCTCTTATCTTAGGAAAAACTTCACAAGTGATCAACTCATCCCAAAACATAATACTATCATCCCTTTATATTGTACACTGGGTAGTTAACGATATTATACGATCTAGGTCCAAATCAATCCTGCTCTGTGCAATTAATCTTTCTTTTAAAATGCCCAGTCTATGTGCAATAGTTTTCTGCTCTATCTGGAGCAATAGGTTAAAGCAGCCCATTAATTGTTCTTCTTAAGTGACTCTGGAATAATTGTGTAAACTTTGAAAACAGACCGTCTCCAAAATATTCATTGATACATAATATAATCAAGTATCCTGTTGTTCATTATTAGAGAAAGGCCAGGGTATTGCTTTTGAAGTCCACTCCTTGGGCGGGCAGGATGGTCCAGAACAATACTTTTGCAATCCAGGGGCATTATTTAAAGTCAAGGGTGGTTTCCTCACTCCATCCAGAAATGCTGGAGTAGATAGTACACCTGACAGAGCCAAAATCGCTTTCTTTCTAAAGAGTAGAGATGGAATTCTACTTGACCTAAACACTAAAATGTATTTTTTGCATTTGAGGGGAGCATTAAAAATGTCAACGAATGACAGATCAATGTCCTTTGTCAGTACATGTAATAAAGCACTAAGATGTTTCCAAGTATAAATATCCCATTCCATGGAAAAATGCATCATTTAAAGGGAGAAACTGTTAGGGCTACATGGTGAACCTGAAGAAATAGATTTGATAGTAAGTTGCAAAAGTCAATTAATTTCATCCTTATTTGATACTTTAATATCATCATATTTTTCAGTAATTGTATTAGAAGAGACAAAATTACCCCTTTCAAGCAGTTATTAGACTGTCTATATTAATTGAAATAATTCTTAACTGTTTATAGATATTTGGAACTGTTTTGGCCCCCAAATAACATTATTCCAACAAAATTGCACTTATTAATAAGAAGTACAGTAGGGTTATTAATATTCTCATATCTGTTCCCACTTAAATTATTATCAGTAGTAGTATTTCCTGTATATAGTTGCTGAGATTCTAAACTTTCAGTTTCTAAAACCTCAGATCTATTAAAGGTAATTATTGTAAATTTATCATCTAATATGGGCTGATAAGGTCTGAGGGAAAAAAAATCCATTTTGAATTGCTTAGTTAGAAAGGAAGAACATGAATTAGAAAGATTGCAAAGGTGCTTTCCAGGATCCATTTCAGTTAACTTCCAAACAGTAATTAAATACACACAAGTATAAATAGCCCAAACCCCCAAATTCAATAGTAACGATCAAATACTTTAAAGTTTATTATTATATAAGATGGGATAAAAATATTCTAAATAAATAATTTCTGTCTAGAGCTGCTACTGCAATGATAACAATAAAACAGTCAAAACAATAAAAAATGCAAGTCCTACCAAAAGAGTTGAAAGGAAAAAAAGAAAACCAAAAAATCAGGACCACAGTAAATGGATGTTCTTTTGTATCAGAACATACAAAACTCCTGTAGGCCTTCTCAAAATCGCTTCCAGCGCTCTAAACCTCAAGGTCAATTTTAGCAAAGGAATATCCTGGCATAAATCAACCAGCCCTATCATTTCCTATTCAAGATGCAAGTTCACTCTTTGGTGCAGCAAGCCATATGCATTAGTCTCAAATCTCAGGGTTTGGCCAGTAGATCTATTTTCAGGGAATACATATACTACATAACTACTAGGAATATAATCCCAGCAAGTAAATAAATATTCTTCTCTTAAGCTAATTAATGACTTGAGACATGGGGATTCCAGGCCTCTTTGCAGCATCTCCTTTGCAGGTCCTGGCAGACAAACTGCCGGTCCTTGATTTGTGGAGGATGGAAACAGCACAGCCAAAATGTAAGTGAAACAGGAGGCAATAAGCATTCCTTTACTGAGTCTTCTTTTCCTTTCACTTTCTTTCTTCATCTTGGCTTCTCCTTTTTCACCTGATTTCCTCCTCTCCGTAACCTTACCATTGTTTGCTCTTCATCATTCACACACACAAGAAAAAGGCAAACCGCTTCATGGCCCAAAGGCAAAAAGCAAAACCAAGCCAATCAGGAGGATACAGAGGTCCAAAGGGGAAAAGAAAAGGAACTTCCACTGTGAATGCAGGTTCAAAATAGCTCATAAAAACAGATAAGGAAAATAATCCTAGTAACCTTCCACTTCTAAAAGTTAAAATGGCTTATAAAAGCAGTAGTTCATGAAAGCAACCTTAGCAGCTGAAGCTTTTTAACAATAAAGTATCTTCATTCCTTTTTTAAAAAAAAGTCATTAAAAGCACCAAAAAGTGAACAATTAAATTAAGATTAGAGCAGCATTTAACATTATAATTAAAAAGATAAAATTAAGAGTGAAAGAGTGAAAGCTCACAGGCTTTCCCCTTCTCAGTTCTCCAGCAGCAGGTGCCTCCTATCCAACTTGAAACAAATAAGCTGCCCTCACTCCCAGTAGAGGTGACCTGGGAGCCATGCATGTAAACCATGCAATGAAGTTCCATTGAGAGAAAATGGGACACCAAATCCTGTGTCCCTGAAATGGAGGCACTGAGACTCAGACTTAGTATAACTCATCCCCCAGAGGGAGAAACTAGGACCAGCCCATAACAGTGATGAAGAACCTTCTTGCAACAATGCAATGAGCTGTACTATACTTTCCTCAAACTGCATAAGGAGTTAATTTTTTCAACCTTATGAGACAGTGCTGAAAAGTTATTGGCTGGAACAAGAAAGCAACAAAATAAACAAAACAAAACCAAAATGAACGAATGATACAAAGACAGAAGCACCAAGTTCCAAAGAAGTGCATTTTCCAAATTGTACAGAAGCACCAAGTTCCCGGCAGGTATCATACAGCCTACATACTGGGTGTTCCTGAGAAATACACGGCTTGTGCCATAACAGAAGACCCAGTAAATCACCCTTTAACCACATGGCCATTCACCATTAATTCCTTGCAAAACATCTTAAGCAAAAGTGACGAAAGTGCCATTAATTGTTTTCAAACTCCCATTCTAAAGACCTCAAGTTGATGTAACAAGTAGAACAGACTGATGCATAGTCTTAATATGCATAGTCCAGCAAAGGTTTAACATAGTCATGCTAAAATATCAAAATGATCTTTCTTTCTGCTCCCCGTGTATGAGGGTATGCTGAAAAGTTCTTGGCCTTAGCCACTTTTGTATCTTTTGAGGGTTTTTTGTGTTGTTTTTGTTTTTTGTTGTTCCTTTGTTTTGTTTTTGTGTTTTGGTTTGGTTTGTTTAGGTTTATTTTGTTCAATTTGTTTTTTTCTTGGTCAAGCTGAGAACTTTTCAGCACCCCCTCATACCTGCAGAAACAATCCTTAACAGCCAGAGTGGGTCATTAATTTATTTATGTTATACTTTTATGTACTGTATATGTATTTTATTTGTGTAAGCCGTCCAGAGGCTCTCACAAAGGACAGCATACAAATATCTTAAATAAATAAATTAACCTGATTTTACATTTCCAAATTACAGAAGCAAGATGTTCTTTCCAAATCAGTTTACTATCAAAGAGGAGTTCTAGAAACTTAAAGCTTGAAAGTAATTGGATTTGTCCACTATACAACTGCAATCAATAATTTTAGGGCATTTTGCCCAGTAAAAAATTATATCAATCATTTTATACAAAGAAAAGCTACACACCCCAGAATCTCTCCGCTCTTAGTTTACTCAGAGCCACATTAAGTCAAGATTCAGCAAACTGAAGTGACCTGCTTCAAACCCACAAAGCACAGTCATAAGTATATAAACTGACAGCAACCCATTTGGGAACAACAGCGGGAAGATCATTGATCATTACATTAAAAAGGGGAAACAAACTATACTCCTTGGAAGAATTCTCCAACAAACAAGCCTCAGAGAGAATTGAGTCCACCTGGACTCACAGTCTCTGCCCATTGAAAAAGAATCACACAGCCACCAAAAAATTGTACACTTCAAACCCAATAGATACAACCTATAAATCAGGCCCTCTTTCCAGACCTTATCATAGGCCTATTCAACATCAAGAAAAGCAGCCACTAAAAACTCCTTAGAGCAATAATTCTTCCAGGCTTCAGTTTCCAACTAAATACTATGATCCATGGTATGTCTATAGCTGCAAAACTCATTTTGAAATGGTGTTAAGAGATAATGATCCTTTAGATGAGCCCTTAGTATATCGTTGACTATTTGCTCAATATACTTATACATACAGGAAGTGACCCAATAGAGCTCTAGGAAGCTGGATTAGACAATATCTTTCCTGGTTTTCCAATTGGAACAACAGCTGCATGTTTCCAAATCTCAGGTGATTTACTTCATTTCCTCTCCAAATTATAAAGTGCAAGAAATACTAAGAAATATTAGGTCTCTAAAAAAATGCCAAAGCATTTCATATCCTAGGTCATCTTCTCACAGAGAAATGTTTTTACTTCTGCATTTGCCACTTCTCATAAGGTCAAGTCCACTTGCAAAACATTTGCATAACTTGATGACCAATCTTTTAAGATGCTAGTATGAAAGCTAGGAAAAATCTGGACAATATTTGAACACTTCTGGCCAATTATCTACACTACTGTGCTTCTGAAACACCTCAGGCAGTATCCTTAACCAAGGCAAAAATATCCTTCCTTCAATCGAGGATACTATTCCATAGTTTTAGTTAATGACACACCAATGATACTGGCAAATCTGTAGTGAAATTCCCACAAATCTGTTACGAACTCTTTCACATAGCCTAAGTCCTCCCTTTACCAAGGCCTGACATTCTTGATTCTATGTTAAATCTTCTCCAATGAAGCAACATTTAACCTGATAAGCAGAATTACATTCATGCACCAGCCTACTACAATCTTACATCCTCTAGTGTAACTTTAGTCCCACAAAGAGATGGCCCAATACTTCTATGCTAAGGGGAAGGCAGGAATTATATATGTGCCAATAACTCTCAAACTATCAGAAGAGTGTGTCAGCTAAAGGGGCATCCACTGCAAGGCATTCAAATGTAGCTTCCAGAGCTGCCAATTTTACAAAAATGAGACCTTCCCGAACAAAAATGGCAAGAACTTAACCTACTCCATACATCTGCTCTTTATGAAAGACAATATAGCCCAGCAGCTTAAAATCCAAGGGCTCCTCTAACCAAGATTCTTGTTGTTCAGTCGCAAAGTTGTTGTTCATGCCCAACTCCTCGCAACCCCATAGACTATAGCATGCCAGTCCTGCCTATCCTCCACTGTTTCCCAGAGTTCATCCAAATTCATGTCCATTGCTTCAATGACACTATCCAACTATCTCATCCTCTGCTATCCCCTTCTCCTTTCGCCGTCAACCTTTCCAAGCATCAGGGTCTTTTCCAATGAGTCCTTCCTTCTCATTATGTGGCCAAAGTATCTTAGCTTCAGCCTCTGTCTTTCTAAAGAGCAGTCAGGGTTGTTTTCCTTTAGGATTGACTGTTTTGATCTCTTTGCAGTCCAAGGGACTCTCAAGAGTCTTCTCCAACACCACAATTCAAAAGCATCAATTCTTTGGCACTCAGCCTTCCTTATGGTCCAACTCTCCCAACCATGCATTACAACTGGGAAAACCATAGCTTTGACTATACAAATCTATGTCAGCAAGGTGATGTCTCTGCTTTTTAGTATGCTGTCTAGATTTGTCATAGTTTTCCTCCCAAGGAGCAAGCTATCTTTAATGTTATGGCTGCAGTCACTGTCTGCAGTGATCCAGAGCCCAAGAAAATAAAATGTGTCACTACTTCCATTTCTTCCCTTTCTGTTTGCCAGGAAGTGATAGGACCAGATGCCATGATCTTAGTTTTGTTAATGTTGAGTTTCAAGCCAACTTTTGCGCTCTCCTCCTTCACCCACATCAAGAGGCTCTTTAGTTCCTCTTCACTTTCTGCCATTAGAGTGGTATCATCTGCAAATCTGAGGTTGTTGATATTTCTCCCAGCAATCTTAATTCTGCCTTGTGTTTCTCCTACCCAGCATTTTGCATGATGTTATCTGCATATAATAAGCAGGGTGACAATATACAGCCTTGGACAATATCAAAAGCCCAAAAATTCTTGACTACATGTCAAACCAGAAAAAACTTGGAAAGAGGACAATACATCTTCCAATTCCTGACCATGTGCCACCAGGCTGTGAACATTCCAACTCCAAATTACAAGACTTGGAAATCACAGATCCATTCAAAAGTTAAATCCTCCAGGGCCTCCATGCAAAGAGGATGAACACCTTTATTGCCACACTTATTCTATTCTTTATAATGCCCAGCTGTTGCTACAGAAGAAGTTCTCAACTTTACGCTCATGGTCTGTATGGTATTTGAGCTGCTGAGCAGACCCTAAAAACGGGATTATGAGTTTCTCCACAATTATAATACAATGGAGCAGAAGAATGTCTCCATTTGCATTTCACAAATATGTGTCTTTCCTCCTACCCTTTGCATAGATCAGGCATGCTATAAACATGGGAAAATAAAGGATCACATGTATGTTCATTAAAATATGTGAGCGAGGAACTTGCAGCCCTCCAGATATCAGTGGACTACAGTTCCCATAAGCCACACCCAATGTGTCTAACATTTGAGAACAATGGGAGTTACGGCCCAACAAGCTCTAGGGAGCCACAAATTTCCAACTGCTGAAAAATATTAACATCCTTCACCATACAGCAGACAATTTAATGTACCATTACACACCTGCTGCAGGGGTCAAGAGTGCCGGCCAGGAGCTGTGATCAGCTTTTGATGAAACCAGTTGAAGTGTTCCAACCGCCCTGCTGCCAAAATTACTATTTTCCAAAGCTTGCCCTGTGAAGCTGCTTCTAGAATGGGTGATACAGGATGGTTGGTTCATGTTGTTCTGGAAGCAAACAGCACAATCTGTGATGCAGCAGAAAAACTGCTTATTTCATATCAGGTTGACCCAAATGTTGATAATAACCATGTTTTCATTAATCAGCTCTTCGTCATACTTATTAGTAAACCACAAGGCTGACCTAAAGAAAGATACAAGTGGCATGTCTTTTAAATCTGGTTCAGTTTTGCTAAATGAGATTTGCTGTTCCTGTTTTCTGCCTCTCAGATGGTTCTACCACATAGTTTACTGACAGCATAGTATGTTCTGGGATGGAGATCTAATACAGCCCTTTCCATTTACCAGGGAATACCAAAGTGGTAGCTAAGAAAAATACATTTACCACTACTGGGGCACATGCTAGTGAATTAGGTACGGTTTCCACTGTGCTGCAAACGTGATCCTGTGTCACAGACAAATGCAATTGTAGACGATATAGGAGCTAGAAACCCAATATGTGCTGGAAAATGGCTCTTTAAAAACAGAGTTGGTCCCCTCCCTCCTTCATTAGCTATGTGCAACTGCAAACAACCAAAGTGGGGGAAAATGACATCTACTCCGGCCCCCGTACAAAACATATTGGAGACAGAGACTGGGGAGAGGAGAAAGGGAAGCTGTGTTGCTGATTACTGCCATCCTCCCACTAGTGGGTGGAGCCAGTGTGATTGGCACCCCCATTCCCCTCTACCCAAAAGCAATTCCTAAAGTAAGTGCAGTCTTTCTCCATTGCTGAGTTTCCCAAGAGTGTGTGCCAATGAAGTCAATCTGATTTAGTTCTGAATAATAGCATTGCAGATAAAGTGTTTTGTTTTTGCATATTAGGAGCTAGTTGTTCCTTGAGGAAAAATGTCAAGATGATATTTAAAAACTTTCCAAACTTTATTTTTTCAAAGGGAAGGGGAAAGCAGTGTTGCATTTACTCTCCAGTTTACTGGGCAAGCCAGGGAGAGAAAGAGAGAAGCTGGTGGGAACAAGGGGGGCAGGAAAGCACTTGCTGGCTGATCGGGCCACTTCCCCTTGCAGTGCCCCTTCTCCTGCTCTCTAGCCCACAGAAACAGCTCATTCTTCCTCAGAACAGTAGCACAAGTTTAGTGCACACTGAAACATATATCATGGGAAAATGCCACATGTAAAAAGCCATGATATAGCTGTTCTGAAGAAACCTGTGAGATGACATCAGAAATAACACAAGGAGGTCAGTTTTGGGTGAGCGTTATGTGGCACACCGGTGAGGCAGGCATAACAATGCCATTAAAAATGCCAGGCACAGGTTGCTCCTGGATACCCATTTCATTGTCAATGGCCACGTGGAGTTAGCTCAGTGCAAATAAATATGACTCAGGCTGCTGGGAGTTGGGGAGGAGAAAAGGGAAGAAATGCTTCTGGGTGACCGGCTCATTCTGTTGAAAAATCAGAGCAGAAGAGCCCAGCATGTTGCTGCCATTTCATTAAGTAACAGAAAATAATCTACCTGCTGAATTATACATGTTCTAGCAGGAGGTGCCTGCCACCTTCCATCTGCCAGTGGTAGATAGAATAAAAAGCAATTTGGACTTACTGTATACATGGGTTAGAGTTTACCAATTTGCATGCAATATTTATGATAATTCATCTTTCCCACTATGCAGTAGGCACTACTGGAGTACCCACTTCAGCAGAGGTATTAAGAAAAGCAGGAAGACTGCTCCAAAGGTTTCACATTTAAGCACAGCTAGATGATAGCAATAAACATAAACTATGTCCCAGGGTGGGCAACCAGATGTTATGGTCTGAAACTATCAGTCCTAGTCAGAAAAGCTAATGATGAGAGATGGTGGGAGTTCTAGTCCAGGCTACGGCAAGGGGCGGCATAGAAATGTTTTAATAAATAAATAAATAAACATCTGGAAGGCCACACATTGGGGCCTCCCCTTAATTGCTGCCTTTCTCTGATTGTGAATGGAAGAACAGTAAAAAGATGGAATCTGACAGCCACTTACTTCGTAAATGGGTTTGGGGTAAAAACCTGTACTGATCCCCAGCTTGTCAGTGGGCTCAGCATGCATCTAATTGCCATGGCTCCATTTAGAGAATTTAAGAGGGCAATCAGACATGTAATGAGTCCGTTCACAGGAATGAATCCCATGCACATTTTGGAATGAGAAAACATGGAGAGATCTGTTCCGAAATTTGTGTTGATAAGAATGTGCTATAGTTTTATCTATAGAAACAGTAAACTGACTGTGCTTTCCTTGGGCTTATTCAGGCACCCTCAGACCTTCCACTAGGACCATGCCCATGGACCCAATCGCATGGGAAGAAGAAGCATTTGAGCCTGGTTTGGCCACATTGACATTTCTTGCTTGCCAGTCCTTTGCAAATGCATGGCAATATTTTAAAAATGCTTCTTAATTACACAAATTGTCCCTGGAAGAGGATCACTCTGGTCCTACTCACCCAAATACTGCTTCCATCAGCAGAGAGGGGGAACCTCTGGATTGTGGGCCACCTGTGACCTGGGGTGTACAAGATTTTATAGAGCCGGAACTAAACCTATGCATTGATTTGGATCCCATTAAAACCAAAACTTGCCATCAGATTTAGACACATGCAGTTATGATAGTTCTAACTATAATCAATGTAAGCCTCTCTGCATTGTTTTTAAGGCTTGCCTCTTCAGTGGGAAACACTGCAGTGAACCACACTGAAGTCAAGAATCAAACCTTCAGCTTCATGGGGGCAGGAGCTCTCGCCTGTTTCAGCAAGTCCCTTTGAAATGTGATTTACAAATAAATAAATGAATGAATGAATCCACATATAATTTAATAAAGGCATGATCTCTCACACATGTTTTACATATGCGGTTAGTAGTTCATGCCCAACATCTCAACAGGACAGAGATGCCTCTCCTTGCCCAGGTGGGGAAGCATTGCAGGACATGGTTCCCCATCTCTGCTGGAAAAGAATGAGCACTGCATGCTGCAGTGGTGGAAGAAGTGAGCAGGCTATCGAGGTGACGATTCCAACAAGGACTGGTGTCAGCAGGTGCGTCTTCAGGCAGCTGTCAGGGTCCCAGGGCCCCGGCTGATCCTACTGCTGGTCCCTGCCCTGCCACCCCTTTTTTCTGGCCTGACACTCCAAGCTGCACCAGACAGCTGCTTCTACCCTCCCTTTCAATTTCCCACAATGCACCTGGCCTAGCATCAGCACACTGTGAGGAATTAAAAGGGTGGCTCCCACCCAGTGCTTTTTTGCCCCTCAAAGCAGGAGGTGGCCCTAAGTGCGACCACAATTGATAGATGCTTCGTTACGGTTTCAGACTTATTTGAATTCACAAATGCACAAGCTGGGAAACGGTCACTGAGACCTAATCTTCCCTGTGCAGTATGTTTGGTTTTCAGAGTGAGCAAGACAATCTTCTTCTAGCTGTTCCCTCCTGGCAAAAAGATTCATTCCAATGTGAAGTTAGTATTCTGTGTAAGACTTGCTTTTGCACTTTGATGCCTTTCAAAGCCTCACTTCCCAAGCTCCTATTTCTGGAACGACAGAGTGAAATTGATGTCTGAGACTGATCATAATGTATCCCTTCCCCCTAAATATGAATAAACTCTGTCAAGTAATACCTTTTCTATTTGTAATGGACACAGCTCCCAAAATTGGACCCATCCCACACAGATGATGAACAGGTGGTCACAGGGAGGCTTTCTCCACCGGCTGCATCCTAAAATGCTGCTAACCGTGAATATGGGAATTCATGTCTAGCCTCTCCCTGCCATGCACACCCCACCCCAGCATGGTGGAGTTCTTTGAGTTGATTTACTAAGGATATGTGCTATTCTTTTCTCCAGATGAGCACTTGCTAATTTGCATAGAAATTATTCTCTATAGAATGTATTATTAAAAGGACGTGAAAGCTGCCTTCTAAATTTAGCTTCCTTGGGACTGCATCTTAACCAACTGTGGTCTCAGTTCCAAAAGTGACCTTCTAGCACTTCTGTCCAGAAGGAGCATGCACATCTATTTTTAGTGCAATCCTGTGAACCCTCCAAGGAATGGAAAATAAAATTTTAGGCCCAGTGATAACTTGCGATGTCATCACATCACATTTAGCCAAGCTGAGTGCTAACCACGGTTTGTTGCCTTATACCAGACAGGGGATATCTGCAGGCCTAAGTTGACCTGCCAGGATTGCTTATCCCACTCACAAAGGTCTGAGCCCCCTCTGTCAGCCCTGCCCACTCCCCAAGCCTCACCCCTTGACCTGGAAGCCATGAGGAGCTTGGGCAGGAGGTGTGGACAAGAATCCCCTTGTTAGCTCTGGTCTGCACTCAGACAGCCAGGGAACTCCTCAGCCAGCCACTTCCCCTCCCAATTGGGAGAGGCAGCAGCATGAAAGAAATCGCCTGGCTACTGTCCATCTGTAATAACAGGCTGGAGATAAGAAGATAAGAAGTTGGGTGCTAAGTGCTGGCCACTTCCAGGAGCTCCTAGGCTGCTGCTAGGCTGAATCCCAGTTAAGATTCCAAGCCACACCTTGCCCCCCTAGGGTTTGCAACAACAAGACCTCCTTGTGACCTAGTGATCTGAAAAGTTTGGGAATGAAACTGCTTTATCCGTGCCTGAAAACATAATGCTTAATCATAGAGGAGGAGATTGATGTAAGCTGCCTTGAGCCCTTTGTAGGAAAAAGACAGGATATAAATCCAAAAATAAATAAATAAAATAAAATAGTCAATGAAAACTGCAGTTTACAAACTCCAAGCTCAGTTTTCCACATCCTGATCTGCAGCTAATCACAGAGTTGGAGGTGAGTTGGTAGGTCACCTTATCTAATCCCGCTTTGATGCAGAGCTCAAACATCCCCAATGAGGGGTATCCGGTCTCCACTTGAAGACCTCCAGTGAGGGAGACAGCCCACCGTGAGACCCAGGTAAGTGGCTCCATTGTCAAATGGCCCTTGGTATTAAAATGTTTCCCCTGATGTTCAGCTGGAACCTACCCTTCTGTAACATCAGCTCACCAAATATAGGGGTCCCAGGCAGCCCTGAACAAGTCTTTGTCCTCTTCTGTGTACCAGCCCTTCAGGCTTTATTTACTCGTGTCTTTCAGGAGTGCTCACAAATGATAACAGCCACCTCTAAACCAAATGGCTCTTAATTTGACCAAAATGTTGCTTCATTTCAGTTCAGTTCAGCTAAGAAGACAGTTTTGCTTCAAAACTGTAATTCAAATTGAAACAATGCAGGAATTATTCATAAACTTCATTGGCCTTTATTGCAATGCAATTAAATTAAACACACAGCGTGGGCTGTGAGTGTCAATGAGAAAGCAGAGAGAATCTAGGGTTACACTAGTTTTAACAGACGATGGGGCATTTATTTATTTAATTTACTGCCCTGTGCACTTATTTTGCACACATCGAACTCCATGGTAGTTAAGCTGTCTAAGCAGGATTGCAGCCAGAACCATTATCAGCTTAATAGAATGCAGGGAGCGAAACTCCTGAGCATTACTGAAGTGGAACTTGAAATCCTCCCTTAATAGCAATCAAAGAACTCGCAGCTGACTACAACAGGGTCGTCAGATCCCATATCGGCAGAGTGCTGATTACCTATGCATCTGTAAACCAGCTGTCCACATTCCATACTCCTCTCCCGAGCTTCTGTCTCACCGCTCTGTGACCAAGAAGCAGATTCTAGGTCATAATTTGTTCTTAATGTCTGGGCCATCAGGACATAATTCATTCTCGGAATTTGGACCATTAGAGGCTGAGATAAAGTGTTGTCCCTAATCTCTTTTCTCCCTCCCATGTGTTTCCCTTTACTTTCTCCTATGAAACACTGATGGATGCTTTGCATTTTGTTGTAAACAGTTGGTTAGAATTTTTTTTCTATACAATGCAGATAGTAAGCCCTTCCATAGCTCCTGCCTTCGCCTTCATTGCAACCCCTTTACATTTCCCAGTCCTTTCTTCCTATCCATTCTTATGCAGAAAAACACATTTTGAGAATGGGAACATCCTGCCCCCAGGATGGCCATCTAAGCACTGAGAAAAGAAGAAGAAATGCATCAGCAACAGTAAAAAAAGGAGATGGATTTGCATAAAGTTTGCAACATGCAGAGCTGCAAGTTTAGAAATAGTTATTATTACGTAAGTAGAAATAGAGTCCTGTTCTGCATAGTTGCAAAGATTGCCCAGGTGACCTGCACACCTGCTGAGCCCGTAGTCCTCCATCCAGGTTCCTGCTCTCCCTTCTAATGGTTCTTTATCTTTTAACCAGACTACATATCTATTCAAAGAGAGGACACATTCATAGAGAGAACTGTCCGTTATAAAGTTGGACAAATGGCCGCTCCATCCCACCTGCTGGTCTGTATAGGATGGACAGAGGTCCTTCCTCAGCAATGCTCCTTCTGAAGGCAACTCCACAACAATGTTTCCAAACTCGATATACAGGCACAAAGAAGACGTGTTCAGGAGTCAAAAGAGGCAGTGCAGAGGATTTCCTTCTCCTCCCTCCACAGTTTCTGGCTTGGGATAATGGGCACTATTCCTCCTGATCCCAGAGAACATGGATTGTATGGGGTAACCACAGCACTGACTTCAGGCATATGACATCTCTTGAGCAAGACGCTCTCAACAGGTCCTCTCTCCTACCTTCTCATTGCCATTGTCACCTGCTGCTCTTTGTCTTCATCCTTGTGCCACCACTTGCTTGTTTAACAGACAGAAACCCAGTGAGCACATAGGAGGAGCCCATCTCCAGCTCCTCCTTCTCAACAGGTGAGCAAACTCCTTGGACTGGAGAAGAAGAGGAACATGTTGACAGAGGCATTTGTCAATGGGCTCCTGCTGGGGTTTGGGTCCTTGGCAGCTGCCCAACCATGCTGAGCGGTGGGGTTGGCCTTGAAGGACTTAGTGCTGGGGAAAAGCAGGCCTAGCTTCTCTCGTTGCTTTGCACATGAGGGTGAGAGATTTGTGGATGTAATCTCTCAGCTCCCTATATCATCATGGAGACCATTTGTCTCATGGGGCTGTCCCAAGTGCTCAGGTCACTCCAGCCTCCGTATTTCTAGTGTGGTGTAATGAACAGACATGTAGAGTAGAATCTGGGCAGGTGGTGGGGGAGTATATTTTCAAGTTTCTCAAGCTTGATGGGGTTTTAGCTGTTGGTGTAATTCAGCTGCAGATGCCTTGGGATGCAGTCCTAGGTTTGCACCATTGATGATCCTAAGCCCCTGAACATGGAGGGTTATGATCATCCTGTGCAGGGTGGGAAGAGCTGTGAAGGCACTCTTCATCTCCTTGTTCTCCCACCCTGCATTTTTGCTAGTATTTTTTACCAATCTAGCTGCAGCATGCCAAAGGGGAGGGAAGGAAGGTGAAGAGGCTTCAGGCTAGCTTGTATCCTGGCTCTTCATCTACCTCCCCTCGCTACACACCAAAACGCCCGCTTTCTGCCTTCACAGTCAGTTTCCCAACCTCAGAATCCAGCTGTTGCAGTTCTTTCTATGCCAATTGCAAGGTGGACTGGGCTGGATCTCTAATCCCCCCTTAGAGGTCAAATTGCTTCCTCCAGTCTCAAAGACTGAAATCTGGATTGTCCCAGGGTGCCTCAGATGCTATCTCAGCACTCTTGGATTGCTCCTGCCACCTAGCACTGATTGCTATGCTTGCTAATTTGAAAATTCTCCAAGTGGTATCTTTCCCCCGGCGATTCTAAAAGAACTCTTTGAATGATTTAGCCTTAAGGTTGCCATAGCAATTCCTTTAATTGCTTGAAAGGACATGGCTTTGCAGTCGCACCACTTGAACTATGCAATCCAAGAAGGACGTTCAAAATTGATTTGCATTTAAATCTTCTGACAGCAAAATGTGAACTTCCCATTTTCATGAAAGACTCAAATGCTTTATTTCCTTTTCTAGCGCATCTTTTTTTAATCCAATGAGTTTTAATCAAAATAAGAGACATTTTGATGATGTCCTGAGACCTTGGTAGGGGGCAGTATACAAAAGTTTTAAATGAATGAATGAATGAACGAATGATGTTTTCATCTTTCAGAATCTGACCAATTTATTGGGCTCTTTATGTAAGGCACTACCCAGTCAAGTGTGGAAGGAAAGGAGAAACTTGTGCAAATGGATGTCCACTCAGACAACTTTGGATATTTGTATGAGTGGACATCCATTTGCACAAGTTTCTCCTTCCCTTCCACACTTGACTGCAGTTCCCTTGCCACCCCAATCTGTGTCAGAGGGTTTCCCGGTCCTCTGGATCCAAGTAGGGAGGGTATAGTGGGGAGATGCATGTAGTACTGGCCAACTCTTTCCATTTGAGTTCAACAGATCTCCAAACAGACTTCTGACACAAGGACCAAAGGCAGGCTGAGTCAAGTGTTTGTTTTCAGCTTCTGTAAATTACTCAAACTATTAGTAAAACTTTGGAGCTGCAACTCCATATTTCTAGTGTAATGTGCAAAAATTATGTAAATGTGCATAAATTGCATAAATCAGGGCTGATTTCTGAGATCTGAGTTGTAGTTGTTCTTGTTTTAGGATTTAACAGGAGAAATATGGAAGTGCACAATCTGCACACACTCCACATTAGGCTTTTCTGACATTTATATTTCAGATTTGTGCAGCTTTGTGTGATGCATGCGTTTTGTGCAGATTTATGGAATTTGCAGAGCAGAAGCCAAAACATCAAGCAAACTTCCCAGCTGTGTTGCATTGGTTGGTTTGTTTGTACAAATCACATCCCATTTTAAACCTGGAAGTCCACATGCTTCCTCAACTTGCGTTAGATCAGGCTGTGACCACACGGGGTTGACAGAATGAAATCCTCAGCGCTGAGTTAAGAAATTCTGCTTGATTTTGCTGTCACACATATTTAATAATGGGGAAGGAAAACTGTTATGCTGATAGAAAGTGTTCTATCAGCAGGAGCCACTAGTTGGATATCTTTTAAGCATTTTAAAGACTGGTTGGCTTTAGTGAGGGAAGACAGAAGTGCTCTCTATTTTAAATCAACAGGACCTAAAGGAGCCTCGCAATGACTGGATTGTGCTCACTGAGATGTAATACTGGGTACACACCTGAGCCATATTTCAGAATTTGCTTTTGGCTTCTGCAAACAAACCAGTTTGCCTTCATTGCAGTAGTGTACGTGCCCTATACATCCCTTGAAAGTGAACACTCTGAGCAAAGTCTGAGTATTTTTAGATCATTAATTACAAGGAAATTGTCTTGTTTTTACCTTGGAAACAGAGCACTTAATCAGATAATTAATTGCAAATGTTTCAGTTGTTAATATGACCAGGTGGATTAATACACAGGAAATCCAGTGTGGTTGCTGATTTATTCCAAGACCTCAATTAAAAGCAGGGCCAAGTCACTCAAGAGAAGGAAATAGAAAATAACAGAAGCCATCACCAATGCATCTGAAGACGTGTGGCTGAATATTAGGTACATCCTAAGTGCCAGCATTGGTGTATCTGTGTCAGGTCCCATGGTGTCAAACACTGATCTCCTTCTCTCCATGGGCACCTGCGGAGAGGAGAGAACTGCAGACAGTTCATGCCAGGACACGGTACCAGAAGTCTTCCAGCCATAGGAATCAGGTGATCTCAAAGAGCCAATCCCATGCCATGACTGGCTACAGTTGTGTCATGCCATCCTCATTGCCCCAGTCTGGGAAATATCTTTTTCAAAGGACTTGCCTGCTCATTCACCTGGTCCAGGTATTTGGCAGCTCCTGAGCACAACACTCTCCACAGGAGGAGAAGAATGGCTCACATCTTCCACGCTTTGCTAGCTCAGCAACAGTTATTCTTTACTTTTTATTTTAGAGCATTTATATACCACTTGCCATATTCAAAAACCTGAAGGGGCTCACATCATAATGACAAGAGCATTTAGATCAGATAAGGAAAACAGCATTTAGGTGAGGCTGCAAAAAGCCAGGGTAAACACATATGCTTTTAGTGAATGCCCAAAGCACGCACATGGACACTGGTGCCTGAGGTACTGCAGAAAGGAGGGTGCCACCACAGAGGAGTCCCATGGCTGTGTAGATGGGTCTCTGCAGGGTGTGGCACAGACTGCAGGGTCTTCTGTGAAAGTCCCAGTGGACTAATGGGTCTCTGTGTAGGGGAGGCAGTCTGTCAGGTAATCTGCCCCTAAATTGGGCTTTATACAGCAATTAAACATTATACAGCAAGTAAACAATTAAATTGACAATTGTATTAAATTAATTAAATTTAATTAAATTTAAATTAAATTAATTGACAATTAAAATTGTTTAAATCTTTAAACACTCAAAGATTACATGCATTAAACCCAGTTCTGTGGCAAACTGGCAGCTATGTAGTTCTTTCAGTCCAGGTGTTATGTGCATATAGAAGGACACACCATTCGACAGCTTCATTTCTTTGTTCTGCACTGGCTGCATCTTCTGATCCAATCTCAAGGGCAGCCTCATCTAGAGAGCATTAAGTTGCCCAGTTTTGAAGTTGATAGTGCGTGAATCACAATGGCTGAGCCATCCCCATCCAAGGACAGATGCCATTCAGCTACCAGCCAGAGCTGGTAAAAGGCACTCCAAAAGCACTCCACTCCACAGGCACTCCAAAGGCACTCCAAATTTATTAGGAGCACACCTAGATAACATTCCCTTTCTTTCATGGCAAGTACAAACCCATCTAGACAACAGGATGGCATTCAATGCAGGCAAGTGCAAGGTCTTTCACGTGGGACATAGGAATGGGCATCATAGTACAGGTTAGGGGACAAGTGGCTGGAGAGCAGCACTTGTGAAAAGGATCTCAGGGTGCTGATTGACTGCAGGCTAAACGTGAGTCAGCAGTGTGATGCAGCAGTTAAGAGGGTGAACGCCACCCTTGGATGCATAGCCAGAAGTGTGGCTACTAGATTGAAAGAGGTATTACTGCCACTCTATGTGACTCCGATATGCCTGCAACTGGAGTACTGTGTTCAATTCTGGGCCCTTCATTTACAAGAGGTTGGAATCAGTGCAGCAAAGGGCCACTAGGATGGTGGCTGGTTTGCAGGGTAAGCCATATGAGGACAGACTGAGGGAGCTGGGCCTTTTCAGCCTTGAGAGGAGGAGACTCAGAGGGGACCTGTTAGCGATGTGAGGGGGTGCCATGCAGAGGTGGGTCATGACCATTTTTCCCCCTGCAATGGAAGGCAGGATGTGTTCCAATGGAGCAAAGCTCAAGGAACCAAGATTTAGGATGGATGCCAGGAAGTACTTCCTGATGGTTAGGACCCCAAGGGTATGGAACTGGCTTCCAGGGGAGATGGTTGAAGCCTCATTGGCGAGGGTGTTTAAGGATAGGCTGGACATGCACATGGTAGGAGTGTCATGAGTGGAGCTGGCTGGAGCCAGAGGTCAGACTAGATGGCCCAGGAGACCCTTTCTGTGTTTCTAGGTAAATTCCCTGATGCCAAAACCCAGGCACTTTCTTCTGTCTTACCAGTCTACAGCCAGATCACCAGCTATCTTTATTGAAAATTTCCCCAGAATCAGTGGGATTCCATAGGTCTCCACAGGTGGGCCATTTTAGTGGGTCCCCCAACCTGTAAGAAGGGAAGAGCCCATGAGACCAAACTTCACCAGGAAATGATCTGACCACCCCTTAATAAGTCTTTTCCTAATACAGAAAGCATAGTGGTTGCTCTGAGAATCTGTCCTTGGACCCTGCATAAAAATATGTGAAAAGGCCACTTCAGTGGTCTGATCACAAAGTTACCCTCAGACTGGCATCAGCCATGGAGTGCACTTAATATTGTGTGATAAGTAATGTCACTTAGTGCAAGAAACAAGAATTCAGAGTGCGTGTCTGTAAATGATTGGTATATCACCCAGAGGCACTACAAATAATAATGTGCTATGACTAACAACTTAAATATCAGGATGCCATAGGCAATTCCAAATAAATACAGGATTAACATTTGTGGATCATGCGGCAGCCAACCTTTACTTCAGACTCTTTAACCTAGAGGTCAGAGCATGATATGCCTCCATGCACCTATCATCTAAATGCTGATATGAAAAGTAGGTAGAAGAAACCAGACTTGTGGATCTGCTAAATTGGGATGGTGGGGATCTGATATGAAAATCCAGTGCGTCAGTGCACTATCACAGGATAACCATTTAAAATGGTCCTTACATTTTCATTGAATCACTCTTATCTAGCACAATCCTCTCAGACAAAATTGTCTTCTGGGATTTTCCCCACAACAAAAGCAAGAGCTGGTCACACACAGACAGAGAGAGAGAGAGTTTAGTGTGATTCCCCTAAAAGAACAGTGGCAAACATGTGACTCTCAAGACTGCAACTCCCATCTTTCCTAGCCAACATAGCCAATGTTGAGGAATAGTAGAAATTGCAATTCAGAGGGATGCTGAATCCCATCTCTGCCCTAGGATTACTGCAAAGAATATTTTTGATGGACTTCAATATTTAACGAGCTTTGTTCTAACCAAAAACCCAAAAATAGGTTATGGGTGGTGTTTGTCCATCTTTTCTGTGCAAACAAAACTGAGTGCCTGAACAAACTTCAATTAGCAAAATATATTGGAAGGGGAAAAGGACTTGTGTGGGCAGAAAAGAGAAAAGGCCTATATGCTTAAAAAAAGAAGAGAGCTGATTATTTAGTTTGTCACCTCTTCTCTGGCAATGACGTTGCTACTCAGAGCAGTAGGTGGCTACAGTGATTGTCAGATATTAGTGGCCCATTCTCCATTTTCCAACTTAGTAACTGAAATAGTACAATACAGTAGCATGCATAGTGTATAGGAAAGCCCACACAGGGTTAGGTCCTGGTTCTTAAGCTGTGCCCCACAGTTTCCACTAGCACAGTAAAATTTCCGTTATCGTTGGATACTGTGAACATAATTTGCAAACCTTAAGAGAGCCAGGATATCTGGCAGTGGTACACTCCAGGGGAGAGAGGGGGAGGGGGGAGAGAGAGAGAGAGAGCGCGCGCAAACAATAATTCAGCACAAGATTTTTAACATAGATACATTAGTTCAAAAGTCAGTTCACACAACTTGCTCCATGTAATTTACACATCTTTTCTGCCAGAAAGAGGCTTGACCTTCAAAGAAAATTGCACATGCATTTTCAAGGGCGTTAATGAAACTCAGGAATATTCCCACTTCAGATAATTTTGCATATTATTCCCATTCATGAGTTAAGCTCCTTCCCCTTAACTGTCAATGCATACCCTACAGTTAGAGCAAGAAGAGACACTTCGCAGCTACACCCACCCACACACCAAATGCTAACACATATTGCCTTGTGGCTAGACTCCGATCACGGTCCATGTGCTACCATCCCCTCTTTGATCCCAAGGGAAACTGACAGAGTCAGGGGCAAGGCTTGTCAGTTTCAGGGAAATGTCTCGGCAGGTGGTTTTTTGTTTTTTTAAATAAGTTTCTATTTTTTGTTTTTTAATGGTAAGCGAAATTAAAACAGAAAGATTAAAATGCAACTGTAAATGCACCTTCTCAGTGAACACACACACACACACACACGCGCGCGCGCGCATTTAAAATTACTTCCTTTCACATATTCACATCAATGGGAGAAAGAGGCAGAAAACCGTACCAGACATGTACGAAAGTGTACTTTCTTTTCATAGGAAACAGCTTGTTGTTTGTTAAAATTATGAGCATTGTAATAAATGTTTTTAAATAAAAGTGATTAAATAACAGTCTTGTGCCTTTCAAATGGCTAACAAGGCCAGGAGACAACTCAGAGAAGCTTTCCCAATATTGATTTTTTTAAAAAAATAAACTCATTTTGTTCTGAATAAACTCAGATCCAGATAATCTATCTCCAAATCATGTGATACTTCTAAGTGCTGAAAGTAATATAGGAGAATATTAAACAGATTCTTAGACTAGCCTCCTGACCCCTGCCATACTGTAATGTCCGTGACAAAAATGGGCTCATTCCATGCACATTTGGACCTTGTGTCCCTTGGGAGTCTGCTTAAATCCACAATTCAAACACCACCATTTACTGCAGCCTAGAAGGGAAGCTATTTCAGGTTCAGCTTCCAAGAGATGCCATCACAGATCTTTCTACCATTCATTTCAAGCGTAAGGTTCTCATCTTGGACTTTTTTCCCCATAGTCTTTAACAGCAGGTATAAAAAGTGAAAATAAGACGGAATTTTCACTGGGCAGAAACATGTGTATGGGGATTCTCTTATAATGATCTTAGTATTAGAACTGGCTTTTTAAAATGAGCTTATCTATTACAAAGTTGTTAATTTTAAAAACGAGAATATCTTCCTAGGGAAGCATTTATATTAGTGAAATAAGCTTATTACTAATTTGTGGTGACAATTTCATATAGTAAAAATCTGAGTCCATTTTAGTTAAATGAAGCATTCAGCATTTCTTTCTGAATTTAAGACTGTGATGGATCCCCTCTTCCTGCCCCTGTTAACTTTTCTGCTTCCTTTCACTCTCTGATATCAAGATCAGAAGGTTGTATCAAGAAGGGAAAAAATGAAAGATGGGGCAGGCAGCCCTTGATATGCAAAGCCCAGAGTCTTCCTAAAGCTCCATCGTGCCCCCATCACTGGGGAAAATTTGCATAGCCCAAAAAATGATGTAAATGTTTTCTTCCCATTACTCTCCATGGGAAGAAAATGAAAACCAGGAGGAAGGAAATGGCCAAAGCAGGTCTTCCCTCACCAGGAAATGTCAGAGAACTCTGGGGGACCATTCAGGAATCTCTGAATGGGCAATGGCTCCACCCTGCCCATGAAATGTAATATTTTGCTTATGATACCCATTCTCATTCATAATTTCCCCTAAAATTAAGTCTGGGGTGAGACAAATGGCCCTGTTGCCATCCAGGAAAGAAACCCTCCAAATAATCCAGTAGCCCATAGGTGTGTTTGTGACACTGATGCACCAATTGTGTTCCAGGTGAATTTCCTATACTGCAGATCAGCAGCTACATATTCCTGATTCAAATTCAACCGCTGGGGTTATTGACTGCTCATGCACTTCCTCTCTTACTCCCAGTCACCAATGTAGGGATGAAAAGTGGGGCATGGCCCTCCAGGAAAATCAGTTGCTAACCAAAGTGTTGTGGTCTCTGTTTATTGTTCTTCACTGCAGTCTTGAGATGGAATTCCTCTACTGAACTGGTCTACATCTCTGGATTGCATAAAATAATAAATTTATTTTGGTGGCGGGGAAAAGTTCTCTGGTACTGAGCATACAACCTTTCAAAATATAAAAATCAAAATGCTTGAATTTCTAAAATTAGTTTACTAGACTTTCTCTCATATTAAAACCAACTCACTAAACAGATGAGTTCCAGAGGTTTTGTATTCCTTTGGATCCACAGATTAGATTTGCTGTTCTGTTTTGGCTTTACTTTGCTTTCAGATTTCTTCACGTTCTTTTTGCCACTAATGCCTCAGACAAATAAACGCTTATTCCCTGTAGCAGTCTGATCCTGCTCATTTCTCCCAGTAATCAGTAATCAGATCAGTTCATTTCTCCCAGTAATCAGGGCCTTATAAATGCTAACAATGTCTTCAGAACATAATATATGTCAAGTTGCTTTCACAATACTTGGAAGAAGAAAGACTAGCAATTCTTGAACTGTTCCAATTGGGATGTTGCAGTGGAACCTGGAACATCCCAATTGCTTGAAGATCCAACTGGCTTTTTTGACTGGGCCTGACCAGATTGAGCATCAGGAAATGGCTGCGGGGAACCACTTTTCATAGAAATTTGTCTGGTTTACTGTCTGGTGGCTGTCCTGGCTGTAGCCACTCCGTATGATTCCTGGAGCTGATAAAAATTACTCTGAAATGTACAAATCCAGTTTATCCCTCCTTCCTCTCTTAAATTTGCTGATGGCCACACAGTGCATTTGTTGATCTCTATAACTACGTACTAGTGATACAGAACCTGTCCAGCAGATATAGACAGCAAATATGTGAACTTTGAATGGTGATGAAGAACCAGATTCTTCAACTGTGAAAGACAAAACCTTTTTTCTTTTCCTTTTTTTAAAATAAGCATAGTGTTTTGTTTTGTTTTGTTTTGTTTTGTTTTTTGAGAGAGAGAGAATCAGGTTATCAGGCATCTGAACCAGGAATTCTGAGGTTTTAAGACATGGGTTTCACCTTCAGTTTGCCTTGCCTACAGCAGTCTAGAATTCCCAGTTCACACATCTTCATACTTGCTGTGGAAGTGGTCAGGCAGCGGGACTCAACACGTTCCCTTACTCCTGCTCATAACGATCCAGGTTTCGGAAAACCCTGGGTTGTTGTAGCATGCAAACTGGGCCTATGTGCCAGACACGTTGCGTTGCCTGCTATTTGCACGGGACTTTAGCAAGGCTCCATGACTTATATCCACATAGATCCATATAGCTCACCTCTGGAGCATGCAATTGCTGGCACAACCCTGGAACAGCCTGTGAAGCATCTGGTTTTATCTACCAATGCAATATCATGGCTCTGTTGACTGTATAACCTGAAAAACAGCAAAAAGAATGTCACTCCATGATGCAGAACATTTATGAAAGCATTTGCTAAAACTTTATGTAATCTTCTCTTTAGTCGGGCTGTGCCTTGTTATGCCTTTTTCAAGCAAGAATTTTATCACTGAACAGATCTCAGTCAAATTTTTGGAAGAAACATCTTTGGATTGGCCTTAGTACCATTCAAGCAGACAAGGTAGAAACATATATGGGAAAATTAATTATTTCTCTATATGAATATGCCATTAATTTGGCCTGCTAGGAAATGAACTATTAACAGCTCCAATTAGCATATGAACAGATCAAACACTTCCTGCTAAATAAAATGGTCCGTTTCTCTAAACATACATCTGAGTTCCTAAAAAACTAAAATGGACAGGCAGTAACTCTGCAGTCCCAATATCTGCTAAGCAGTAGGCAAATTTAGTTAGAATTACTAACCAAGGCAAAAATAGGCGAAAACAAGGCCATGTCACACATTTTCTTTCCCCTGTAAAAGTGTACATAACAATAGCACAAAACTACTCTGAAGCATGGCTGGAGTTTACTTGGGATATTGAAAAAGGATTCAGTATGTTTTGACTGTGACATTTTACGGTTTTAACAAGTAAAAAGTGGAGGAAAGCGGTCAGCAGTCTGTCCCCTCCCTTGGAGGCTGGTATCTAGCAGAGAATCTTGGATACCAACCCCGCAGGAGGTCCAGGACACTGGCCCACCGCAAAGAATTTTAATCGCACTGCAGAACTGGAGGGAAACCGAAGAAAAGATTAACGATCTGGCGGTCAGCAGGGCTGCTCAGAGGAAAACTTTTTAATTCTAATTTGCTCAGCCGGAGAGGATGCTGCCTCACAGGGAGAGTTGGAAGAGACGTTGGTTGGAGAAGTTCCACCAAAATCAGATTAATAAGGACAGAAGTTAATTTCTCTCTGTGGTTTTATAATCGTGTGTCAGCAATTAGGTGTGAAAGGGTCAGGGCTGGGGCCAAGGCTGGGAGCAGAAGAGAAGCCAAAGGCGGAGGTTCTAGATCCAGAGGGGTCACTGCGGGGAGCTACTGGAGGCCAGGACAGCCCAGCCATTAGAGAGAGTGAGGCAATTGTCTTTGGCAGCAGGGGCCGCCAAATGTACTCCTGGGCACCTGCAAGCCATTTGCCTTCTGCTGGAGGGCAGAGCAGCAAATGCCAGATGGTCTGTTAGGCTGCCCCTAAACTATCCTACTGTCTTAGGAGAAGGATATTATCCAGTTCACTGCTGCTCCAACCGGCTTCTGTAGGAGGAAAGAGAAGGGCGTCCCAACTTCTTCTTACTCTCAGGTTGCAAAATCTCTTGAACCAGCCATAAATAAGAAAGTGGAAGGGAACGGTTCTGTTGTCCCAGCCAATGCTTTATTGCATAAAAGAAGGTGGCTTTTAAACTACACAGGTGCAGGAATTGCACATACAGTTTTGTTGTCGTTTCTTTAGGAAGCTCCACATTCACATTCTAAAGCCACATGGCACATTCCGTTTGCTGGTGTTGTGCCACCCAGCAAAGGCCACCCAGACATTCTGTGACAGGAGAGCAAGCAAGCAAACGGGACTGAGCGGAGTGGACATTACAGGCCTGCTCTAATTGCAGAGCAGATCAGGTTCTCCTTGCCGGAAGTTTGCAGCCTGGGAGCTGTGATCATACCAATAAAATAATGAGCACTAATAAAGTATGGGAATCTAATTAACAGAAGGAACAGCCCTAGACATAGTCTGAGGGGTCATAGGATACTGGGGACTCCCCAGTCCAAGGTCGGAGGCAGCATTCCGCCACCATCCCACTCCTCCGCTTCCATCTGCTCGGGTCAGAAAATCAAATGGGAGAGCAGAAGGGGGGTGTTCTAGGAGGAGAGACCAGAAAGCCCTGGAAACAATTATCCTGAGCCTTCTCCACTTCTGAAGCATTGTAGCTAAAAATCCTGTGACATATGCAAGATGGCAAGACAGGGAAGCAAAGATGACTTTCCACCACTTCTCCCACCTTGCATTGGATGAGTGTAAGCCACCAGGTTTGTGGCCTTTTGATCATTATTTTCCCCTATTATTTATGATCCTAATAAATAGTTTATCCTAACATCCTAATAAAATTAATAAATTGAATACTTGTATTCAATATTTTAACTACTTTTGTTTGATAATGGCTTTGGAGGTTTTTCCTTTAAAAAGGAAAAGAATGCACATCTAAGCCTGCATGTTATGATTGATTTTACACATTTTAAGTGTATTCTCTACAACCAATAAGATGACTCACAAATTAGGAAAAAATAAAACAATGATTAATACAATTATTTAATAAAATTATTTGTTTATTATTTTTTTAAAAAATCAGAAGATGAAATAGAATCCACAATATCAAACATACTAAAAACATGATGCTTATTGTATTTTGTAAGACAGATCTGTAACTGTTACACAATAAGGACAGGAACACTTTGGTCTTTAACAATGAAGTCTATGTCATTTGGCTTGGTCACTTTATGTCCCACAGCTCCTGGTATTCCCCAGTCAGCAGACTTATTAGAGTTGAAACATGCATATGATTGTGCCCTTAGTGATTTGTACTCTTCTAGGACTCTGTGTGCCTGCCCAGGAAGGACAAGCTAAACATGGGATGCAGAAACTTGTTCTAGTGCACACAGATCAACATTCCCCTTACGGATTTAAAATCAAATTGATCCTAGCAATGGAACAATAGCAACCATAATAATACTTCCTACAGTTGCCATCTTTGTATACTGCGTAACCGTTCCAATGCAAGGACATCTCATGCACAGAATGTTCTATTGTGATGTCAGCAAATGGTGGCCTCTTCAATAGGCTGGCATGATCAGAACCACAGGGAGTGTATGACAGGGAGGTGTATAGCACCTTAAAGACAACCGATGGATGGTGGCATATGCGTCCATGGGCAGGTCCACTCAATCAGCTGCAATGGATAGGCTGGAGCCAATCTGGTCAGACATATAAGGAACCGTTGTTTCCTCTATGTTTGCTTCATTGTCTGTTGCATTCTTTGACAAGCATTTTCCAAACTGGTAAGTTTGTTCCATAAGCAGTTATCTCAATGTGTCTTGGAGGGACAGACCTACATTGCCTTCATGCATCTGTTTGCCAAGGTTTTCAGCCCATTATTAACGAAGGGAGTGCCACTGTGAGAGGTGTTGGTTCATTCTGGTTCCTCATTTTTAAGGTTCTCTCCACATAATGCGCATAGCGTCTGAGCCCTAAAAGCAATGGCTAAGTCCATTCCAGGGCCTTTATACGTAAGTCTGCAACTGGTGTCGTATCTCTGCATCCCATTAGTAATGCTCAGTCATCATTTGACACTGTTGTAAACATCTCTGGTAACAGAGGCTGACATCCAAGGCCACTGCAGTATCTGTTTCCTTTCCATTTCTGTGGTGTACAGAAGGGGATAGCCATGGTCCTCGAGGCCAGTGCCCGCATCACAGGCAGTGCCATAATGCTGCTTTATTTCATGGAATCATCCATCAAGATTTTCTGATATGCAGGAGTGGCAGGGTAAATAGTGAAGTTCTGGGGCTCACAGCCAAGCCCCCAAGAAATGCAAAAGTTCAGGCAGCTGTGTTGGGCCATATCAACAAAGCACTTTTAGGACTTGTCAGCTCCACTTTTAGAAAGCTGCTGTTGTTGCTGTGTGTCATCAAGTCATCTCTGACTTCTGGTGACCCTATGAATGAAAGCCCTCCAAAATGTCCAGTCCATTGTCAGATCCCTCATGAAATGGGCCAAAGAGATTGAAGAAAAGTTTGCTTTTGCTGTAGTCAAATGTTTAAAGTAACACCTGCTTTGGGTCCAAAACACGGTAGTGGGTCATCTGAAAACAGAAGCAAAAAATCCAGTTTCCTCTTTGTGAATATAGCAATGGAGGAAGGGGAAGGGGATCACACAAGCCCAAGCTTCCCTAGGTTCATTCCTGTAGAGCTAAACCAGGGTTAGCCTGCCATTGGAACATAGTTAGTGACCAGGTTTGCAAAACAGAAGGGTGGTTAATAAGCCTAATTACCCTTATTGGGCATGGCCTGTTATGATGTCCAAACCCAGTGATTTAGTAAAAGGCGAAAGATTTATACGATCTGAAGAGAAACCAGAGTATGGGTGGCTGAGGGGCTTGAGAAATCACCCAGCAACCCTGGAAGGGGGCATCAACCTGAGAAGGGGGTTCTGGGTAAGTGGCTTGTTAAGCACCTTAACCACACTCCCTCACTGGGTTCAGACATGACAACCGGGCTGTTTATAATGAGGGTGACTTAGATGGCACAGGACTGGCATGCATGGGGACAGGTGGCTTTTTAACTGTCCTTGTGATGTGTGAGCCGGCCTATTGTGTCAAATGCAGTTTATGTCTCAGTCTGTGTTTAAGACTGCACCCTAAAGTCACAATCCTATGGAAGTTCAGACAGAAAAAATACCTACAGCTCCCTACATGCTTCAGACAGCTACACTGGGAGTTGGTGATCTCTTTCCTATCTATGCCTGCATAGATTGGCACCCTAAGGTCATTTCCATGGACATCAAGTAATGGTTTCAAATAATACTTTGGCCTTCTGGATTGTAACAGTTCTCTAGGAATTCTGAACCAACAGAGGTTAAGATGCTCATCTGAATAGGTGTACTTCTGGTAATAATGCCAAAAATGATCAGTTTGGGGTCTAAGATAGGAATGTACCAAGTTTGTTTGTACCAACTCATGTCATTAGTCCATCTAACCTGATTTCATCAATACTGGGTAGCTGCTGGTCTCCAGAATTTCTGACAAGTTTTCCAGAATTCGGGGATTGAACTTGGGGCCTTCTGCATGCAAAAGAGGTGCTCTGTCCTCAGCCCCTTTCCCTTTGTTAAGCTGGAAAATCCCATCGACAGTCAAATGGTATGTGTGTGTTTTAAAAGTTGCATTTGTGAGTTTTTTACATTTTTCTTAACTTTTGTTAATTGCCCAGAGACCCTTGGCTATTGGGTAGTATAAAAATGAAATAAATAAATGAATTTATAATAACCATGTTCGTGTACAGCGTACCAACACTACCTGGAGGTGGTACCTTTAAATTCTATTCACTTTTATTTGCCAAGTCCATTGCTATGGCCAGCTATAAAGTGGAATCAGAGGTTAATTGTGGTTCAGAGCATAGATTTCTTTGCCTTTTAAAATAATTATTCCCATGCCTTAGCCTGTCCTTTAATATCTATGCTGGATTTACATTGTAATTACACTTCTGAGAAGGTTTGCTCACCTCTGCCACAAACTCTCCAACCGTCTCTCCAAACCGTCTTGATTGTGAGTTAAATTTAAATTTACTACATTTAAATCTACTCTTTCACTGCAAGCTGTGTTAAATTCAGCAGGTTATGTTCAAGCATTTCAGGATGAGCTAGATCTCTTGCTAAATTGTAGGTGCAAACTTCCACGCAGCTGCATTCAGTTGCTTTTTTCTCTTTGCCTGTTATATCTTTAATGACAAAAATATGCATCAGTGGGTCATGATTCTCTTCCCAACCTGTCCCCAAGGTGGTCCACTTTGACTGCAATCCAAGATGTACCTTCCCAGGAGTAAATCCTGTGGAACGGACCTCACTTCTGAATAAACATGCACTGGCTTGTGCAGATTATCTTTTGGCAACTCGAAGTACTGTGACAGCACGTTTCTGTTTGTTCTTTCCACTGAACAAGAGTGTCCACTTTGTCACAATATGGTACAACCCATGAATATAAGTCCACTTTGCTTTTCAGCAACAAAATATGCTCCCATTGCAGGGCAAGCCTATGCATGTCTATTCAGAAAGAGTGACTCTTACTCCCAGAAAAAGATCGCAGCCTTCCCAAACCATAATCATGGTGTTCCGTACACCTCTAGCTGGAGCACAGCAAGAACAAACTGAAATCCATAAAGTGGATACCTTAGTGCACAGTTTATTTTACTTATTCATGTACTGATGACCCAGTTTATGCAGCCACAAATGGTGTGAAGGTCATTTCCCCTCAAACAAGCTGCACTGCTCTGACCTGGACAACATACTGTGATTAGGCAAACTCTGCCCACTCTGCTGGGGATTAAAACAACCCCCTATGGCTTACCTTTGCCACAGGGGATTGTTTGAGCATGAAAACTGACTCATTAAGACATCACCTTGGCTTGAATTCAAGCCCCTGATTGGAAACCTAAGATTTTAGAAATATGTTGCATTATTGATACCTGGACCTAGTTCTAGCAAACCGAGTGGTAAAACTCTGTCTAGATTGTGCCCCTTCAGATTGTACATGCAGGCTCATACAATGGGATGCGCCATCTTGGGGAAAATAATCCTATGCCTAGAAGACCAGCACATCAAGGGGAAGTCTAGGCTATACCTGTGTTCATTTATGCCTAGTTTCTATGTGTAAAGAATTGTCTTATACAGAGGAGCATTTTAAACCCCCACTTCCACTCAGAGACCCTAGAGTCCTTTTTATCTTTGTGTTTTCCCCCCTTTCCTCTTTTTTTCCATAGGTGTTCATGAATACCAATCTCAAAGTGAGAACCAGTGACAGCCCCTCCAAATTACCCAAGCGAAACATTTCAGAGGCTGTCACTGTTGGCCACATTAAAAAAAAAAAACCAAACTCAAATACATGCACATTTTAAGTAATTAATTCAGATCCATGGATCTGTGGAGATGCACAGTCCTGCATTCCCAAAATTAGGAAGCCTTGACTGGGCAATGTCCTGGAGGACTCTGGCTGTCAAAGGGCAGCAAGGATCAACCCTGAAAACTGATCCAGAGAAGCTGCAAAGAAGTTGAGTTTTGCCTTTGCTTTCCCCCCACCATTGTCAAAAGGCAGCCTGCCAGGGAAAGCAAAGCCACGCACGATCTTGTGACCGAAATAAAGCGGTCCTTGATTCAGTAAAGAGGAGACCATCAAGTTTCCAAGGAAAGCCCTTATCAAAGAGAGACTGAACGCCAGATCTGGTTTTAAATACTATGCATGTAACATTTATTCTATGAATAAATGATATAAAGAATGCAAAAGTATAAGAACACAAGTTTAGCTATCATCATCAACAATATCAAGAGAGGCCTCATTCACGCTCGCATTCGTCCAATACTCTCACACAACCGACAGACCTTCCTCCAGCGTTGATCAAGCGTTGACAAGGGCTGTGGGTGACCAGTTGCAGCACTATTCTGGCACACACGGGAGCTGGAAAGCCCAGGCATTGTATACCTTAAAAGTTCATGCTATTGGCTAGTCCAAACTGAACAGTGAACTCATTTGAGCAAGACACAGACGCAGGAGGTGCTGGTCTTCACTTATCTTGGAAAAACACGTTCACCACATTCCATTCTCTCCCTGGAAGGTACAGGACAGGCTTATCTTATCTTTTACATTCCATTCTCCAGCCACTCCTGGCTTTTCAGTTTTTCTGTGCAAAATACTCAGTCTCGGTCAGTCCCATCATGCTCTTTGATTCTCCATTTTTCTTCCGGGTCTCTTAGGCCTTCAGGAACCCATGCACACTGTAACAATCTTTGCTCACAAAAAAGCCATGGCTGCTGCATCCTCCCCCCTCTGTAGCAACATCCTCTACTCTTTTCCCCCCCGATCCTCATTTCTCAGTGTCCTGCATCTTTCTACCCTTTCCCAAGATACAGGAAGCTGGGAAAGTACACACACCCCTTCATGCAGGTGCGCAGAGTTTGACAACTGTCAGTGTTCAGGCTTCCTTTTAAAGAACAATTTTTTGAAGGTCCTAATCGGGGCTTTTCCGCAGGGATATTTGTGTATGCGGAAGGGCAGAATCACCCCTCGAGCAAGCCATAGGTTGCCAGAGCAGCGTGTTCCCCTGAAACAAGCTACCCTGCAGGAAGCCACCATGCACAGCACAACAACACACTGAGGTTTGTCACGCATGATGCATTGTCATGTCATGCAAACTGAATCTCATTTTCTATTCTCAGTCATTCGGAGTTTCCGCAGAGAGCACACCACTGCATCCATGCATTTCACTCCTAACACCTGTTCCATTGTGACAACTTCCTGCTGGGGTTAAAAAGTTGTCTTTAAAATACCAGTTGCCATGGCAATTCGATAATAATGGAAGTTCTAACACCCTAATGTAATTTTGCTTAACAACACTATCTAGTTTTATGCATGGGGTATATTCTTAGAAATATGATACACGATCCTACATTGCATTTAGTTGCATAACTTGGCAGCAATGGGGGGAAAAAGTACTTGCAACAGAAAGTTGGTAGATTTCTCTTTCCCTCTCTCTGTCTTGCATATATTGTTACAGCTTTTTAAAAGTGGTATCTAGAACCAGACAAACTGTGACATGGGAAACCTGTCAAATAGCCTGGCTTATTTTTCTTTGGTTAAAAATAGCCCATTTGGATCCGGGACACAGCATAGGGAGGGGAAGTTCAACCAATACCTGCATTGTATCTGTATTCATTGCCTGTGTGCAGTAAACAGGAGCTTCAGATGAGGGGATATAAGCAGTTGAAACTGCACAGTAGGAAAGGGTTCGGTCCTGCCCCATGGGCACCATCCAATTTTTCACCTTCCTCCTGAAACAGGTTTTAACCAAAGCAAAATGCAGTGAAGATCTCATCAAACATGTCCATGTCACATCTAGTTGGTCTCTAAGATGAGGGTCCAGTTTTGCTTCTCCCTGCAGATAGATGGGGACTGCCTTTGGTTATGAGGTCACTTCACTGAATATGGTATGTGAGTGACCCAAGGAGAGCATGAACCTTATAAACCAGACCATATGTGCAAAGCAGAGGGCATCTCTAGCTGTATCTTCACAACTTACGTAGGAAAAAGGCATTGTGATAAGCTTTTCTGTTCACACCTGTGCAGCACAATGACATGGTGCTCTTTCCAGCACCATATGCCCTCAAAACATGAGCGCTCGCTCGCTCGCTCGCTCTCTCTCACACACACACACATATTCAGGAAGGCTACTGTGCAGGATCTAAATAACCATACCACTTTATATGGTGCTTGAACTCTTTGGGTCTCTCATATTACATAAGATCATAATGAAGAACTTACAAAAGAATCCACAGTTCATAACACAGATTTGCTATGAACGAAGTACGCTGAATAGTCAATCATGAATCATTAATTTTATGACATCCCTGAGGTTTTTTTAACTCTTCCCTTTTTAAGAAAACCTCACCATCTAAATATTTGTCACCAATTTCACTTTCATGAGAAAGGAAACGTACTGCACAAAATTCTTTCAGAATTTATGAAAGTAATTTGTTGACTTTGGTGAGTACTGGATCAAAGTGGCCTTTCACACCACTCTAAACACAGATTGCCCATCAAGTAAATGTTTTGATTGATTTGAATCTTTGATTGTATAAGTTTTGCTCCTGGCAATAAGAGACGTTGAAAAAACCCAGTTTTGCAACAGGAACTAAATTCTTGCATTGCCTTTGCTATGTTCTGTTATTTATCAGTGCAGATCTTTCTTCACAGACTTACAAGTTTTCATGCAGTCTAATGTACCTTTGTTACTTTTTCCTCTTTGGTTGAGCTCAGTTATTACGGGAAAAGATCTGCTCAGACGTAAGGCTGGAGGCATTGGTACAGGTGAATACTGATATCCTAGCTAAGCCTGTTATGCATTGAAAAATTCAATAAACGCATCAAGCGTTATAGAATTAGCTTTCAAGTGTTTGTGGAAATTCATCTGGCAGGACTTTGATATGAGGCGGCATTGGTGTGAAAGCATAAAAGATGGATGGCAATGCGCTGAATATCAAATTAGGGATGAGAGGCAAGCTCAGAGTGGCATCTTCATTTAAACTCAAACAAAGATACTGATTTTGGATCACATCAAATGAAACCACCAGTTTCCAGGTCATGGAAAGCAAGTCAAAGGATTTGTTGTCACTGAAGCATTGAGTTTAGAGAAAATCCCATCTGTTCCTTTTTTTCTTTTTTTTTCTTTTTTTTTTTTTTGGAGGAGGGGTGCCCAAACTTAATTAAATTGCATTTCCTTCTTTTAAAAAAAACCCCTCTGAAGTTCTTTTAGTTACATATTCAAACACTGGCAGAATTCAAAGTATTAAAAGTATTGGCAGCACCATCAAATAGACCTGGCAAACTCTAACTCTGGCTGCAATGTCAGATAGATGTTTCATCAAGCTCCTTAATCTACATTATGATGATTATTCCTGCAACCCCTTCAAATGCACTCTCTGGAATTTTCAATCTGGCCACAGATGAAATGGGATACAGGGAGCCTGAATGGTAGAATACATCTTTTTAAACTATCTATTATAAAATGAGGCATATTTCATCACTGTGTTATAAATAAGAAAAAAAGTCAAATGTGGATAACCTGTATACATTGATAAATGCTAGAAACGTTGCTCTGGAACTTCAGATGGTTTCCCTAAATGGAAGAGCTGCTCCTGTTTGCATCTGGGGCCAGGATCCCTTAGAGGATCGTAGCAGTGGAAGGGAGGGGGCATTTTTTCCTGCCACCCCCTTTCTGTAGCACTGCCCTGCTGATCCAGAGTGCCCACTCCACCCCAAACTCTCCAAAACAGAGCACTGGGTTGCTCCAGGGGCCACTTATGCATTGTTTGGAAAAGGATGTAATTTCATATAGCAAGCTAGACTGGGAGAGGCTGCAACCAGGAACTGCAGGTCTGACTTAACATTCATTTTGCTTACGCTTTTTTCCCCCACAGAGGCTGGAAACTTTTCCACAGTCAGGTTGTGTAAATACCATTGAAGTCACTGAGGTTTAAGCAACTGTGTAAAGGACTAAAGCCAAATGGAAGAATTTTAATAGGCCATGACAATATGATAATTGCAAAGGTGTTTGAGGAATAATAGCTTGTTTTGGTTGATAAGCATTTCTCCCACACAGCTCTCTTCCCTAAAAGTTTTTTAAGTGGAATTGTTCTGCCAATAATGCAGCAAATCCTTCCTTAGCCAAACCGTCAGCCTGTACTGAAAAGAAAATAATCAGCAGGCACACACATCAAAACAACCCAGTTCATAGCATATTAGAAATACACAAGCGGGAAGGTGACTGTGTCCTTGATGCAGAAATTTATATGACGCCTCCATGAGAAATGACCCAAAGAAGCTGGGTTGCAGGGGCTGTCAACCTACTCAGGCTTCTGCTTCTAAAATCTTTGCAGGAGTAAGATTGGCCCATTTGTGCTTTTTTTCTGAGGATTTCCTCTCTTCCCCTTTCTGTATGTTCCATTACACAGCCACAAGATGGCGCTGTGGCATGGTGGAATTGCAAAAATGCAGGTGCTGTTCATACTCACATTTCTAAATAATACCATATTTTTGTCAATCTCAAAAAAGCTGTGGAAATGCTTAGAAAGCATGGGAGAGTTTCTGGGTGACATCAGCATCATGTAAAGCACCTACAGAGAATTGTGAGTGAGGTGTCGTGAATGCACAATAAACACTTTGTATGGAAAAGCTCTCTGAGACAGAAAGTGCTATTTACAGGACTGTCTCAATGTACTAAGTCATTGTCAGACATTGTGGTTTTAATCAGAGATTTTGGCAGCCTCTTGAGTGCTATTTACAGGACTGTCTCAATGTGTATCTTGCCACCCAGGCCATGAGTGTCGTGCAGACGTGCTCGGATGAGATTCCCAGGTGCACACGAGAGATGGAGGGCTCTGGTGGGGATGGTGGCTTAGACTCAGGGGAGGGGGAATGGATAGCTGACCCAGCGGTGGCTCAGAGTTCTCACTCTGACATCGGAGTTGTTGAGACTAGCAAGGCTCCGGTTGCCAAAACTCCCCCAGTGAGCCAGCCCGAGCCAGCACTGGATCAAAGCACTTCGAGGACAACCACTGAGCCAACTCCCACTCCTGATTATGAGAAAGAAGCCGGCGGAGAACAGGCTGGGGAGGGGTTCCTGGGAGACCTTGGCACTGGGGAGATGTGAACTCAAGGGCCTGTCGATGCACTTGCCGGCTTGACCAATTAGAAGCTCAATGGGAAGAGCGCCGGCAGGCCCGCTTCCATGGCATGCCCCCCTCCAGAGGCCAGCCCCAAAGGTTTCATAAAGAGAGCTTTGGGTGAATAGGGCCAGAGCGAGAGGTCCTCTTTCTACCTGGAGTGCCTGTTTCCGAGTTTGAGAATTCTTTGTAGCTGTACAGAATAAAGACTCTTTTAATAATTGCTGGAGTGCTTGTCTCATTTGGGAGGGGACACCTAGCACACGACAATGTGGCTAATGACCCCAGATCAGCTGGGTTGTCAGCTCCCGGAGGGACACAGATTCTGTTGCAGGGCGGCTGTGGTCACCGCCTCAAAGGTGGGCACAGAGCTGCCCTTTCATTCACCTGCGGCTGCCATCTCCTCCTTCCCGCAGCCCCTGCACAGCACAGAGCCAGTGCAGGCAGGGCTTTTATTACAGGAAGGGAAGGAGCAAGCTGGGAATGCCTGGCATTCAAGTGCTGCTAAAACAGTCTCCATCTCATGCACCTGGAGCCTCTAGCACGGTGTGAATACACACCAGTGACCCGCAAACCCCTCTCTTGTTCTTGGACAGGCTTCCTGCCTCTTCCTAATTGTATTGCATTTACGGAAATTCAGATTATCATAGAATCATGGAATAGTAGACTTGGAAGGGGCCAGAAGGCCATTGCGTCCAACCCGCTGCTGTTGCAGGACACTAAATTGCACTGTCCTAGTTAGATGACTGTTCAATGTCTCCAGCAAGAGAGAACCCACAACTTCCTCAGATAATGTCCCATTGTCTTTGCTTTGAAAGTGTGGAAATTCTTCCTGGCATCTAGTCTAAATCTGGTTTCTTTTAACTTAAGTCTGTTATTCCATGTCCTGCATTCTGGAATGAGTGAGAAGAGATCTTGTCCTTCCTGTTTGTGGCAGCCTTTCAGGTACTTGTAGAATGCTATCACCCCTCATCTCTGCCATTTAAACCAAGAAGGTAGCGGGCTGCAAACTAAAGCATTGCCCTCTAGCACCATCTTTATTATATTCCATTTATCTTATTTATTGAAACTACTTGTATACCACTAAATATCATAAGACCTCTAAGAAGTTTACGTAAGAAATACGTAATAGTAAATGGTAAACAGAAATTTTAAAGCAGGGCAGTGCAATTATTGTGTTTGGGTTATTTGGCTTCAAATAAGGGTTTTGGAACTCAGAACCTATTTCTGCCTAGTACTTAGATACCTGGCAAACCTGTCTATAAATGATATATTCAGACCTAGGTAGTTGTACACATTTTAATGAAATTTTATTTTACATTACAGCAAAATAAAATCATATATGTATATATTGTGTGTGTAAGTGACGTGTGTGTATCTTTTCATGGTTTCATTTTCTTGAAATGTGTAATAAAAATAAATATTAAACCTGTGCATAGTGAGTATAAGTTGGGGGTAATGAATTCCTTTCTCCAGATTTTAATTCACTTTCTCTTAAAATGGCTTGTGGTACAGAGTCATATAATGCACCAGTAGTAGAAGTACCAAGCTATTGCCCAAGGACTGTTCCCAGATAATGTCCCAGTTTGTGCTGCCTAAACAATTTATTGAGTTTTAACATGGGTTATGTCAGGATTGTTTCCCCTTCAAATAAGTCAGGCTGCTTTGGTGGATAGTTAGGCAAATAGTACCTGGTACACTTCACAGCTTAAACAAGCCAACTTGGGTTATTTAAGTGGTGGTGATCGTGTGATCCAAGCCCCTATTTGTCCGAGGTGGTGTATGAGAAATTAATTCAGAATTAGAAGGCCATACTGATTTTTCAGGAGCGGTTCACAAGAGAACCCTTTCCCCCTTCCATTAAAAGACAAAGGAGGTTGAAAAGGGATGCCGTGTTACTCTTGCTCCAATGTTGCATGGCTCCTCCTGGTTCTGCCCATCTTTATGTGGATCACCCCCACACACGAGATCTACACATTGGCATCCCGCCTCAAGTGGGGCCTGCAGGAGCAATGCAACAATGGACACAAGGCCAAAGGCCACATCATAGCCCCTCCTTTGATGCAAATAACATGTGAAAGGACACTAGATCCATGCTTGCTCCTGCTGATGAATTTTATCAGAAAAGAATTGGTGTGAATGGTATATCGGACTCAACAGTTACTGCACGCACGTCTGCCTGAGAAGAGAAAAAGCTGGCATGCAACAAAGTTTTTGTTAGGAGAATTCTACTCCTGTGTTTTGCATGACTGCCACCAAAACTCTGCAGGGAGACTGCATATTTAGGCAGTAAGAATGTGGAACACAGAATCATAATGCTAAACACAAACATGGAGTAAAATACAAGGTCAGGTGTAATGTTTTACCTTTACATAAGGAAAACTAAATCAGTTTATGTCTTAGAATGCCATGCTAAAATATTTACTTACAGGAACCATTAACTTGCTTGAAAAAATTAAAGTATTAGCAATAACCTGAAGGTATAATTCAGCAAAATGATAAATCATCAGCAGGCTTCACATCAATTTGCAAACAAAGCCTTTTCCAAGAGCCCATGTGGTTTTCAGAGTCCAAACACTGAACTTCTGTCCTGCAACCAAAGAGTTTGGTGGCAGTCATTGTGACAGCTCTTAATTCTTCTTGTCACTTCTCATTAAAGGTTGTAGAACAGCCAAGCAATGTGGCTTCCTTCCCTTTAGATTCCCCAGTGTCGTGACCACTCCAGGCAAACTGGCACAGATCAAGAACAATATCTACCAAGACAGAGAGGATTCTCATGGTGGCAAGACCTGGCAATCAAGCCAGGACCCCTAAAGAGCCACCATATGGCAGAAGATGTGTGTTACTCCATCTGCGAGCAGTTAAAAAGCTCCTCCTAGTTGCATTAGTAACATCTTTCTAGGGAGGCAAGTCCCACATCGCTGTAATAGATGACATCATTTCTGGAACCAGATTCCTCTGGACCTACGTACATTTTCTGCTTATCGCTCTGAACCACTAAGCACATTTATTTATATAATTTGAAGTAGGAGGCCCAGATAAGCTGAATGCAATCCCAGATAAGTGTTGATCCCTGAATGCAGCCCTGAGAAAATTGTAACAGTTTGTCATAGGAATAGCACAGGCTTCTATTGCCTTTATAGAAAAAGAGGAGCCAACAACACAAAGTTCAGAAAGAAAGCCTTTCCAAACTGTTTTTCAGGAGATAGTACCAACATACTGAAATCGGCACTGCTGTTACCAACAGCTTCCCTCCAAAAGTGGGAAAAGGGAAAGGTTGCAATATTTGTGACTGTTGTGATTAGAAAAAGGCAAGTATGAGAGAGGCATATTCCATTCCATGTGCTGGGAAGAAAATGGATGAGGTATTTCTCTCCTTCTTTTATAATACCAGAACCCATCTCTTTCCATAAAGCTGCAAGGTGGGAGATTCGGAAGACCTGTCAGGAAGAAGTATTTATAAAATTCATGGTTAAACTAAGGGATTCATTACTGTAACATGCAGTGATGGTAACCAACTTGGTTGGCTCTGAAAGGAGCTTAGAAAAATGCATGAAGCCAAAGGCTATATCAATGGCTACTAGTCATAAAGTCTAAGTAGTGCTTCCAGTGTCGAGAGCGGGAGGTCTCTACCAGTTGCTGGGGACCATGAAATCCAGTGTGTCGGCTTCCCTGGTTGGATACTGTTGTACACAAAATATTGGACTAGATAAGCCTTTGTCCTGATCTCTCCTTGCTCTCTTCAGAGATTGGCAAGTATACTGCAGTGGTGTAGCTGCGGCTTGTGACTGAGACAGAAGTGAAATAATAGTGCCTATATGTGAGCATCTGAAAAACACCCCCATCCTAATGTGCTCCTCGCCTGGGGGTGGAATCTGAAGAACTATCCATGATTCTAGAGCTGATATATAGATACCTGGAGACATTCTGGAATAATATGGCTCACCACCATGAGGAACCTCTTGGTTTATTGGCAGCCAAGTTAGACTCCAGCCCAGAAGTTAGTTGCAGGCAACTCTCATTGAATTCAATGAGACTTGATAGCCAGGAATAATTCACCCAATTAGATTCGAAGGGACCTGAATCCCAGTAGCTTTCTCTGGACTGGGGTCGGGATGTTTAGATGTTTAGGCTGATGCTGAGATCAAGTATAAGGAGATCAAGGCTGTTGTTAGGCAAGGGGTGCAGTATTTCCCTTGAGCAGAACAATGTGAATATCTGTTCTGCATATTTTTATGGACTCTCTTGGGGTGTTGTAATAATTCTGCACAGAATGTTCTCGGTTCCATCCAGGAGTTTAAGCAAGCATGTAACAAAAAATGCTGGCTGCAAGTTCAGTTCACTTTACTGTCTATTAGAGGAATGTGAATGTCAACAAGTCAATGCCAATAGCCCATGTTTTTTTTTAGTTAATCTCATACATATGATGCCATCAATTGCAATCTTCTGATCATAAAAAGAAACTACAACAAAGCACACCTAAACTGAATTACTTTTTCTTTTTGGCTTTGTTTGCAGGACTATACACTGACTATGTATTTCCAACAGTCCTGGAGGGATAAAAGACTATCGTACTCTGGAATACCTTTGAATTTAACTTTAGATAACAGAGTAGCTGACTATCTCTGGGTACCAGATACATACTTCCTGAATGACAAAAAATCCTTTGTTCATGGAGTTACTGTGAAAAATCGAATGATACGGCTACATCCAGATGGAACAGTCCTTTATGGTTTGCGGTAGGTAACATTTAATCTTACTTTGCAGCTGCATGCTCAAATAGGTTCCCTTATAAGTATTGGCATATGCAGTGAATTATCACAAAAACTTTTCTTCCAGTTCAGTTTGTTCAGGGATTCCACAGACATACACATGGACCCCAACCAATTGTGTCTGGGATCTTGATGTCTCTAACTGCAATCAAGGTATGACAAAGGGTGAGAAGGAACAGAATGATCTAAAGTTGTTTTTTCCCATAAATGTTATTTTATTTTGAAATAAAGTTTTTAAAAGGCAAAAAAGAAGAATGCATAGTACAACAACACGATTAAAGAAACACAGAAACTCACTCAGTGTAGTTGTTAGTCTACCACTAAAGAACATCCACAGTAAAACAGTGTAAGTAGGAACTCGCTATTGAATCGTGCTAAGTATGCAAATATGAGTTGTACAGGATGTATAAGGCATGTGTCTTAGTGTGTATGTTTGCATTAATCAGCAAAAGCATCAGGTTTTAACACAGAAAATAAATGGAAACTACAGTGCTCTGATATTTTTCTTAAAAATTAGGATTCCTTGCTTGCTGCACTTGCAGAGCAAGCTTATACATAATCATAGTCATAAGTCATAAGCTTATACATAATCATAGTCTCTTACATGTTATCAACCTCTACAGCCAGATAGTTCTTTTGGAGACTTCCATTTCTACACAAGTCACAGGGCTTCACAGCAATGGACAATTGCTTTTGGAAAGGTCTTTATGCAGGAATCCAGACTCATCAAGGTCACAAGGATGGAGACTCATGCCTTTGGGAGTAAGCAGTGGTCTAGTTTGGAGAAGTTCCCAGAAGGAATCAGCAACCATGTGCCCAAGTGCCTGTGCTGTTGGTTCCATGTATTTTACATGTTATACTCTATACCAGGCATTCTCAAAGCATGTAGTTGAATCATATGAGGATGGGGAATGCTCCAGCTCTATCCTTCTCCTGCATCACTTTCATTGCCCCAAATGTGTGGAGGTCACATGTCTGCGAAGGAACGTCTCCTTTATCCAGGGGGCTGATCTAGAATGCCAGTCAAAGAATATTCTTTAAAAATGCCTGAATAGACCTTTGGTTTGATCATGCACAAAACATGTAAAATAATTCTCTGTAATTAAGGGTGGGATACCCACTTGCTATCTTTTACAAAAATGACTTGTTTGGCCCTTACTTGAGAATAATCCCAACTGAATGCATCTGGACATTCTGCTGAGTAAACCAGTACATGACCGGGCTGTACAAAGACACCTTAAACATACTTCTTACAAGCAAGTCTCATTAGAGTTTAAGGTTTGACATTATTAGTTCTGTGCATGAGCAATATGCAGTCATGTTGAAAACAGTGAAATATTTTATGTAATAAATATATGAAAGCAAAGCTGAAATTACACTCAGCTGGCATTAAAAAAAAAACCAGTGGCATAGAAAAAGGTCTGCACTGTCATTAATTTTGTACCACACTGCTTAATTCCTTTCTGAGTGATTCAAAGCAAGCCATGTGCCATTTCTCTTGGGGAATAGGAGAACTTCCTAGTGTAGATAAATTACTTTAGTTGAGGGCAGGGGGGACAGTGGTATTTCAGCTGTGAAAAACAAGGCAAGGTACCAGTGAGAAAAAGCTTGATAAATTCTAGGATGCAGTTATCGTCTGTTAAACAGAGCATGTGGAAAACGTGCCTTCTAATTGTCTGCAGTATTCATGGTTGCTACTCCTTTCCATCAAATTGAAAGCAGCTCATAAGCAGCCGGTTTTTAGACACTTGCTTGGACATAGCAACATGTTTGAAAAAAGGTTGAGCTGCCTTTCTTAGATTGCTGTCGTTGGCTGGCCAGCCATTTATTCCAAAATATGGATTTTTCATCTGTTGTTTGTATTTCTATCAAGGCTGGATATTTTCCAGGCAGAGAAAGTTTTCGATGGTTAAAACTGCATACAGCTGTAGCAAGAGAGAAAACATTTCAAATCTCCAGAGGGGATGATCATTCACACACACATATTCTTTACTCATTGATTACACCATTAGGTGAAGACGGAGTGACGCACAGTGGACGGGAGACTGGGATAAACAACCATAATCAGTGGAGTAAGAGCTGGTGTAGTGCAGTGGCAAAGATGAAGTGCTAGAAAAATTCTGCTTCAAATAGCTCTTCAGCTGTGACCTTGTGCAGCAGACTGTCCTGAGCCCCCATCTGCTGGCATTCCCTGGGGGGTCCTTATGAGAATCCCTGGAAATTCACACCTCCTCTGAATGAGCTTTGTTTCTCCTCTTGTTACATTGGGAAGTCTGGTTGATTATCATTATTCCTAGTAGGAAAAAGACTTACTTGAGAGACAGGCCTGATGCTGAAACAGCAGTTGACAATCATGGCGGGTTGTAGCCAGGTACTTAGAAATGCAAAATATTGGAAGGCCTTCCCAATCTTGCCATTGTGGGTAAGCAATGCAACAGCACGGATGTGGAATGACACCAGAGTCATCCTGATTAATAGGTGGGGTAGAAAATAAACAAACAAACAGTACCGGGTTGCCTTCACAATGCAAGTGCTTCTTTTGCTACAGCCTCCACATGACAGATTTTACCCATTTCTGTGCTCCCTTAAAAATAAAAATCAAAAGGGAAGGGCTTTGGGGTCCCCCTGTTTTAGTTCAACTCTAGACTGTGATAGAAACATAACCCAGTAAACAAGGGATCATGCTAGAACCTGAACGGAGGTGTGAGAAAGAGCATTCCTGCCAAAGGGTGAGGTCAAATCTTCGAAGGGGGTTAGAGATTAGGGGAATTCTAAGCAGAGGAGTGAGGGGGGGACAGGAAAGGAACCGTGATTATTAGGGATTAATTCTGGACTTCATTATTCATGTTCATTCATTTTCATTATTAATTTTATTTGTCCACTACACATTTTATAAACACTTGGTTGTGCCTCTTCTATTTCTTGGAAGAATATAGCAAATATTTGCAGAGCAATTGAGGCTGACCAAAGAAATGAGCCTACCAGAAATGAACCTCTGCTAAGGCCTCTGAGAGCACTGCCCTTATGTAAATTAAAATGTTTTTTTACCTAAATTAAATAATGAAAAATAATCTAAGTAAACACATGTTTTCTAATCAGTCATGCTTGGGACAACTTTCCCAGACAATGTTCTTAGAGTGCAGTCCTTTGAACGTTTAGCATGACAGGGTGGAGGAAGCTGTAGGATTTTTTAATGTCTAAATAGCATTTTATTGTCATTGGATTTTACCTTTAATTTACATTTGGGTGGATTCTCATCTATCATTGGTGCAATTTGACCTGAAAATAATATTGCCTGATTCTTACATGGAGCAAGCAACATGATGAGCATTGCAGATGATTCCCACAACCTGTAGGGGGGAAATCAGAGGTAGCTTATTGACACTGAAATCCTTGTTACTTGCTTTTTCTTGATATATATTCATGTCATCAGCATGCTGGCTAATTGCATGCAAACTGGAAATCCACTGGAAGGTACAACTTTAATTACTGCCCTTTTCAATCTTATTTCTGCAAGACTGCAAGAGATTTTTCAAGCAATGCCATTACAGCCCACATCTGTATTGGATCCCTTGTACTGACTCAGGAGTAAAAATTGAAAGAAGGCATGGATGCTAGGTATGCATTTAACAAAATGTCAGTTTTGGCCATCAGTCTACTAGAAGGAGGGAAGTGAACCTGGTTATTCCACAATAGGTTACCGGTGCTGCCAGATCTAGGAATTAATGGAGCAAAGAAGACACCTTGGAGGGAAAGGTAAGATATAAATAGTGAAAACAAGCAAGCAGATGAAAGGAAGGAAGGAAGGAAGGAAGAAGAAAAACAGGAACTGGAAGTGGATGGGAAGCTGCTTGGATCAGCGATAAAAAGAGAAGCAACCACAAGCTGTAAGTAGAGATGGACCTTCTTGCCATGTTTGGGCTTGCTGAAGTTCTGTTTTACTTCTGCTTGGGTATTTTCCTCCAAGGATGAGGCAAAAATGGCAACCCAACCCAGGAGGAAGACTCACTGGCAGCAGATGGAAAGGCAGAGTGCAAGGCCGTACAGGGGGATGCTTCCTCTTCCCCTGGGAGACTTGGAATCTGAGCCAGAGATGAGAAGACCACAAGACTGCTGCACTAGAAAAGCAGGCATACACACCGGGTCTGTGTAATTGACTACAGCTGGAAGCAAAGACTTCTCCAGCCAGCTCCAGAAAACAAGGCATTCAGCATGCTGAGAAAGTGCTGAATTGATATCTGGCCCTGCCTTCACACCTCAGACCTTTTCGTGGACCTGTGCCTTCCTTACCTTGACTGACTCTGTATGACTCTGGGCCACCTCAACACTGAACTTCTACTGGTCTGATTGACTGGTTTAATTCAAAACTTGGATTGGAATCTGGACCTTTCCTTCTCCTGCTCCTTAGAAAGTGCCACCCCGGCAAAAGCACATGGCTTTGATTGACTGTTGTATTACCAGGCTTATCTATGCTGTGAACTAGCTGGCTGAATTCCTAGCTTTCTTGGTGGCTGGCACTTTGAATCAGCCTTAACACTGGACAGCTTCTCTGTATTTCTCCTTGAAGCTCCATTTGCTTTGTTTGTATTCCCTGGCATGAGCACCCTTTTTTAGCTGCTTGAGAAAAATGCACATTTCCCTTTGGGCTAACATGTGGATCAGGGTGAATGTGCTTTTGCACACTTGTACAAATGTGCACTTGGAATGCAAGCGAAAGCTCTCAATCCACTTTTCTCAAGTTGTATCCCTGCTCTCACTTGAGCTTATGAACAGAACTTGATTTGCAAACAGGGTTTGCAAACAGGAATGAATTTCTTCTATATGCTGACAACAAATAAAATCGGTTACAGCTCCATCCACTGTAGGAGCAGATCAGTTGCACCCTTTGTGCCGCACTGAATTTATACATCTATATTTATGTCTTCTTTATTTTTCAAAACAACAACAACAATAGGACTTGGAAAAAAACCTGCCCTTTCTGATTTCTGGCACAGCCACACATGCATAGAATAGGTCCAAGCGAGTTTTCTCTTTTATAAAGGTAGCTGCATATACCCAGACAATAACTACTACTCCAGAATGACCTTTGCCTGAACTAAAGTATAGGCCTGCTGAAGGAATACAATGCATGTTTGTGTGTTTTTCTCCTCTAACAAGATGCATCCAAAGGGGTGAGAGCTCTTGCACTGGCAGAGCAGAAAGGAAGGCTCCAGTCCTCCATTGTTCAAATCAGAACAGTGTTTGATCTGTGCAAGATCAGATGCCGGCTGCAAATGCTAAAGACAGTGAAGTGCTTCCATTGCCAGCCCAAATAATAGCAGTGTTGCCAAATGCCACGCGTGTTCCAAAACAAAGATACCTGTGGTCCTAAGAGCAAAGTGGCACTTGAGAGAAATCTGGGCACTTCCACTCGAGCATTTGCAATCAGACTTGTCATGGCAGTGAGGATGCTCTGTTTTCCCCAACTGGGTCTCAGCCAGTTTTACCTTTTGAAAGCTATGAAGTGACTATAACACATGTTTATATTTCATATTAGTGAAGGAACTTGACTTTGGGTAGGTTGTCATCATGTTCCATTTGCTATGGGAAAGTCCTCAAGGAACCATATGCCACCATCACAGGTGGACATGCTGTGAGCGAAGGTGTGCCTGCAGTCACCGCTACGCAAGGGCCCTGCCATGCCCCGCCGCCCCCCATAGCTATCAGAAGGAGGTGATTGTCTGCTCTTTCATCCTGAGAGAGGGAGGCTGTCGCATGGCAGTGCTAAAGAGGGCCAGCATGTGACTGTGACTGTCAGCCTAGTGATCCCTCCTGGTTTCAACCTGCATGGACTGGAAAGCTGTGTGCTGGTACAAGAAGTGGCGGAAAGTGTTTCTACAGGCTTCAAATGCACAGGCACATCTAAATTCCTGCTCTTAATACACTAATGAAAGCAAAATAACCAGGAGATGCAAAGCTCTGGGGACCCCTGGCATGCAGGCTAAGTTCACAGTCTTGATGGTATGGCAGTGAAGGATGGATAAAGAGACAGATGCACATCCTTGATTATTAGGACAAGGCCGGTCCACATGTGCATGGACGGGGCTTTAACTGTTGTCACTTCATTACTCGTCGCTGGATGTGTGAATGGGCTGCCTGAAAAGCACTCTGGAGGCATGCAAAGTGATGTGAAACATCTGACTGTGGCCGTTTAGTGGTACTTCGGGGGTACATGCACATTGTCACTTGATGCGGCAGGGGATAAACATGCATATGTGAACCAGTCCAGCAAATGGAGGAAATTATTACAGAGGTTCACTTATGTGTGCTGAAATCAGTGCAGCCAGGCATGACTTACAGTTAAATTATAGCTGACATGTTTGCTGGATTTCCAGATTACTGCTTCACAAATAAGTGGCTATACATAGCTGTGATATCCTGAAATAAGGGGGTACTTATGCTCTGCACATCTGTGGCATACCAGGACAAATGGTGCATACAAATACTTGAAGGTTTATTATTACCATTATCCTTGTCGTCATCATTCTCTGACATGATCATGAGAATGTGCTCTGCCTTCCTCGTAGCAAGTGGACCTGTTTCTTGCTGCAGAGGATGCCTAGAAACTCTCCAGCCCTGAGACTGTGGGGTGAGGAGGAACAAGAGAAAAAAATGCAACTGCAGGGTAGGAAGAGAGATTCAATCTCTTTGGGTGTGATCCTATGGAAGTTTAGATTTTTTTTTAAAGTGTACAACTCCTATTTGCCACAGTCAGCACACTTATAGCCCTTTTTCTGTCCAAATTTGTCTAGGATTGTACCTTATTTCATTATATTTTTAACATGAAACACCAATTTGGTTTTTTAAATCAAATTTAGAATGTGAAAATACAGTTTTTTTAAAAAAAATAGACTTCTTATTTATGTATGTTAAAGCTGTCTGATTTTATTCAGCCTTTTCTGGAGTTACTCTTCCTACCCAAGAGTAATTGGGTCATTCATATCAACCTGCTAGTAGGCAAAGAGGATTTTATCACGATCAAATGGAATAGTAAAATTGGCATCTGCATCCATTTTCTTCTTGATTGCAAAGCCACCACTCTAGGGCAAATAGTAAGACAACTATGGCAAGATAAGTTGGCCATGTATTTGCTATGATGAATACTTTCTCCGCATTATTCCAAAGCAACTGGGAGGAGGAGAAAGTATGCATGGTTAGGGAGATGTACTTAAGCCAGAAAGCCACAGGAGGGCAATAAAAATGTTTAATGGTTAGCAAGCAGCTTTCCATTTTCTGTTGCTCTCCTTTTCATGTTGCACAGAAAAAAATGAAATCCCTTAAATATCTGCAGATGACATCTGAAAGACATGAAATATTACTAAAGATTTAATGGAGCAGCACCCAACAAGAACTGAGCACAGTAAACATCCATTCTTGTGTTTGAAGAGTTTCCTTGAGGTGATGGATAACTTGGAAAGAGAAATAAATGAGGCTATTTATAAAAACTTAATAAATCTGGTATCTTAACACTGCAGAAAAATTGCTGTTTTACTGTCAAAATTTAGGCTATCATAAAACTTGCGTGAAAATTGCTAAGCACATTACTTCTGTCTTATTTATTGGTTCCTATAAAAAGAACTGGACACAAGCCCGCTATTCCCTGCCTTGTGTGGCTACTTATATTTCTATCAGTGATGAAAATGAAAAATAAATGACCAAGGCTACAATATTGAATGGTTCTAGTTTACTGTAGCCCATCACATTTCTCAAGACAGGCTGGAACTATACATGCAAGTGAATGAGGTGGGAATGAACTGGTAGAGTCCTGATGCAATAGAAGGGATTGCACCACTACAGAGTGCAGGTGGGATAACACTTTTTTATGCTTTCCCACACAAAGGAGACTCCCAGCATGCATCTCACTAGAACTAGAGTGTCAGGTTAGAAGTCTTTTCCCTTCTGCATGTGTGATACATCTTTAGGCAGAGGAACAGCCAAAAATAGCACTCCCTAACTCCAGACTTGTGTGGTACAGTCCTTTCTGATACCTCATTCTGCTGCATATGCAGACCACACACTGACCAAGCAGCAGGTGGGGCACACCTGAGGCCTGCAGTATACAACTTGTTACGTAGAGGGATGCTGGACACTTTGAACTTCAGTTCCCACCAGGATGGCCAATGGTCAAGAGTAGTCAGAATTGTAGTCCAAAACATATGGCACACACCATGTCTGGGAAGGGCTTTCCGGAAGGTACACAAGTTTATTACAAGTTAACTTGTGCAGAAGTAAATATGCTAATAACCCCACTTGGATTTTAGTATAATTCTCTACACTAAATTTCCCACACAAGAAAAAAAAATCAACTTCATCTGCCAACTTTACTACAGCTTGAGGAGGAAATGGCCTGCTATGGCCTGACCCCTTGTGTGAACCATCCTTCTGTAAGCAAGTACACAATTAAAACACACAGTTAAAACAAATTCCACTTATTCAACATTAGGAATGCTTTTCTCCTAGCATTTTCTTAAATTTGCTGTTTTCTATGCAATTTTTGGTTTAAGGGACATAGAAACAAACAATGGCAGTTCATTGCTTCGTCAAGCACAAACACTGTTTGTTTCCCATTCAGAGACAATTTTTATTACAGTATCTTGTTTGCAGGACTGTAGCTATAGGTCTGTCAGAATTTCTTACACATTTTATTTCATTGTATTTATAGCCCTACAGGGAAAAGGCCGACTGTGCTGAAGTTTCTTCAATAAGCCTCAACCCCAGAGGATATTTTTTCATATAAAATACAATGTAATGTTACTTTGTATTTTCTGTCTTCAGAAAACATGGAAATTAATCTTCATGGTATCCTGCAAAATAGATTTACTTTGATCCAGCTATGGGCTAATGTTCTGCACGTGCAAAAGGGCTTCTGCCCACTGCCCTTGGCTCCCAAACTTTCTCTGGAGAGGCTTTATTTGTATTTAAAACATGTAACCTTTTTTTCAATAAAGTTCCAAGGGCAGTTCTCACAAACAGAACATAAAAATAAGTTTTCCAAGCACGATCTGGAATATAAATACTAACAACAAGCTATGTATAAAAGCAGCAAAAAGCCATTTGTGAGCAATAAAAGTCAATTGAGAAGCAAAGTCATTAGCTTTTCATGGACAAGGGCTCATCAGGCTTTTGGAGATGGGCCCAGATAAAGCAGCCTTCCCCAGTCTTCTGCCTTACAAACTTTCAACTACTTTGTCAGGAATTCTGGGATTTGTAGTCCAAAATATCTGGAGGGCAACAGTTGGGGGAGGTGACCCTAAGGTTCCTGGGTAGGCGCAACTGGAGATGACCAATGCTAGTCTTGTTCGAGGGGGAAAACCGTTTGCATGAAGGGATTTGTAACTTTCTCCTGAAACATTTCTCCTCCATGTTGCAGTACATTTTCTCTACCTTATAAAGCTAGAAATAATAGCACTTGTATTGGGAAATTTGCTAACAAACATCTGCTGTCAGCTCACGTGCCTTATAATACTAAGCAACAGGCTCCTGTAATCTCTTGATGCAACTTACAGGAGTCCTGCAGAAGAAATAAACAGTGTCGGTATTTAAAGCATTACTTTGTTTCAGTGGATATCTTCTTCTAGTAAGTATTAATACTCCGGCCTTGTTGAATAGTCAACAGCTAACAGAAGTGGAAATGAGCTCTAATCCATCTAACCAAATGCGCCTCCCCTTTTTCTCATGCAGTGGAAAATTTAAGAAAGCCTTTAGCCAGATTCAGGAGCTCCCAACAGTCAGAACTGCTTTTTCAAGCCAAGTGCCAATTCCTAGGGAACCCCGAGGACCAGTCTCACCTCAGGAAAGAAGCCCAACCACAGGGAGGTTCTCTCACCAGTAAAGCTAGCCCAAACGATGAATTGTGTTTATTCATCCTCCCTTCTTCTTTCATAATATCCATCACAACACTTCATTTAATAGGATTTCCAATAATTGCATCTATAATGTGTTGGGGAGTTTGCCTATTATGTATAGAACCACTGCTAGTGCATGCCACACACGCGTACATGTGCACACATACATACATACAACATTCCCAGCCCATCTGCTCAAGCTTACTCATGTCCCAGCTGCTCCAAATCTTACAGCACGATTTGTTTGCTTTAGAAGTGCACAGGCTGAGAAGAAACCACACACAAGCAGTGGTCCAGGGCTGAGTTAGCCCTAAGGCAGAATCAGAATCAAAGATTGATTCATGATGCTGGCACACCATAGAAATTATTAACAACCTCACATCCACGCTGTGCGGCACGCAGCTAATGACCTGAAATATGACCCCCTGGGATTGCAACATGAATTCTTCCATTAGCGAGCCATGATGCTGAGGCAGAAGAAAACAAGAAACAAGACACATGATATTATTTTCAAAGACAGGAAAGGACAAACTGGCCCACAGCAGCAGTCAGAGGATCAGAGGTAGCAGGGGGTCCCTTCCTCCAGGATGGATGTTCGGAAAAGCAAAACAAGCCTGGTCCACATAGAGGAGCTTTCGTCTCCTGTGCATTTATAGCCAGACTGCTTGTTACCCTGTGGTTCTGAAAGCAAAGAGAAAGGCAATTACTGGCCCCAGGCTCTGGCTGGAAGAAGCCGCCGTATGCCAATCCAGTCAGATCGTGAGAGCTCGCTCTGTCTGACCTGGCTTAGAATTTCTCACCAGGGTTTCAGACAGGAGCCTTTCCCAGGCTGTCCTCAAAATGTCTGACTCAGCCAGAGACCTCTTGTATACAAAACATGTGCTCTGTCACTACAGGCAAGGGCGGTCAGGTTATCTCTCCACCATCGCAGCAGGAATATCAAGAACGGGAGATCAGTCTAGGCCCACATACATTGAAATACCTGTTAAAAACTCACCTCTTTTTTCTGAAGTCACATTGGTTCCTCCCTTCTTCCTTTTTCCTGTGCTCTCACTTTTCTAGTTATTTAGATTATGACCCTAAGAAAGACTTGGGTCTGTACTTTGATTTATGTACAACGCTATCTCTATCTAGTTAACAGAGGCACTCTATAAATAAGTACTCAGATTGCATCTTAATATAGTGGAATCAGCACTTTCGTATTACATACTTCTTGCCAGGCTTCTGTACTAAATGCTGTTGCTTTTCTGGTATTGCTAACAACAATACCCTAGGGTGCCCTCTTTTACAAAGAGAAACATTTCCTGTTTTAAGGTGTTTTTTTTTTTTTGAAGAGTTCTCTTGTCCATTTCCAGTTTAAGATAATGAACCATATGAACTTTTGCCCATCAGTAGCACTGGAATAGCACAGGTAGAAGAGGCAGACAGACCACAGACTTCTACGCTAGGGTGAGATGTAAAGTATTTGCATTTAATGTATTTCTATTTCTAAATCTGCATCGATATAGTCAAATTAGCAACAAATGCTATGCAAATTAGGCTTCTTCTCTCCTCTTTTTTATTATTCATAAGTAGCCACCCTAGTGTGTGTATGGAGGGGGTTTTCTGATTTTTGTGCTTTTGTAAGCTGCTTTGAACACTGTAAATGGAAGGCTTACATTTAATTAGTTACAATATCAAGATCTAGAACCCCCTCCCCATTTTCTTAAAAGGCATCATGGCAGTGCACAGCAATTTAAACACAAAAACCTCAATACAATAAAAATAAGAACATTAAACTATTAGAATGTTAAAACAACTAAATAATTTAAATAGCTAGAGTAATGCGATGCATTTTCTAATCCTTTCCAAACCCCAAGAGAATGGAGGCCAATCATTGCTCCTGTAGGATCATATTGCACAGCTTGAGAGCAACACAGGGAAAACCCCTTTCACACCAGCTCAACAAATGGCTTGTAAGGGTGCCTGTACTGCAGGTCTTAATACATGGGTCCTCAAACTATGCCCCGTGAGATGGATCCAGCCCACCATGCCCATTCATCTGGCCTGCGCCATGGCTCACCACCTGTAAGCATGGTGGCTTGCTCACTCGGAGATAGTTTTCGACTCGTTGGGAGATCTCCAAGCGAGCGAGCTGCCGCTGTGCATGCGCACCCAACGACACCTCACTGGCCCATGCAGCCAGCCCCCCCCAACTGGCCTGCGCATGTGGCCGCCGCCTATCAACTGGCCCCCTATTGAAAAAGTTTGAGGACCCCTGGGTTAGATCTTCATGAAACTCCTGAGGTATTGAGACAGGGGTCCTCCAACTTTTCCACCAAGAGGCTAGTTGAAAGCTGCCAGTGCTGGGCGCGGGCCGGAAAGGTGGTGCCGGCGGTGTGCGCGGGCCGGGGTGGGGGCAGGGGTGGTGCGTGCGGGCACGCACACTGAGGCAGGTGTGGTGAGGGGAGGCAAAGCACAGTGGGGGCAGGCACACGCCACGAGGCGGGTGCACGAGGCAGCGGCTTGCTCGCTTGGAGATCGTTTTCTCCAAGTGAGCAAACTGCTGCCTCCCTGTGCGCAGGGTGAGGTGGGCAGTGGACGGCACCCACGTGGGCACAGGTGCGCACGCAGCCGGTCCAAATGGACATGGCAGGCCAGATAAATGGGCATGGCAGGCCGTATCCGGCCCCTGGGCCATAGGTTGAGGACCCATGTTGTAAGGATTACATGATATTGAATGCAAAGTAAAAATGCTTGGAAACTCAACAGAAATATAATTTTTGTGGCCTGTTCCCCCATTTTTGCCATTCCTGACAAGCAGAAAACTCCCTGGAATGATCCCATACATGGGTAGTTAGCTACTTTCAGTTTAGGGGAATCACATCACATAGGCTAGAGAAAGGTTGCCTGTGTGAAGGTATGAGAATGGAACTAAGATTCATAGAATGCTTTAAGCCAGTCTTTCCCAACCTGCACCTTCCAGATGTGTTACAATTCCCAACATTCCCAGGTAATCCAACGCATCTGGGGAAGGGCTGCCAGGTTGGGGAAGACTGCTTTAGGAGAACATACTTTTTCTTCAAATAGTGATAGCTGATTCAACTTCTTTCTGATTTAGCCTCTCTCTCTCTCTCTCTCCCTCTCTCCCTCTCTCCCTCTCTCCCTCTCAGAATCACAACCACAGCTGCCTGCATGATGGATTTACGTAGGTATCCTCTGGATGAACAGAACTGCACACTGGAAATTGAAAGCTGTAAGTTGTCTTGCCATTTCCATTGGTTTATGTAAGAGCACAAACTGCTTTGAAACAGAATAGCAGAAGAACCAAATAGCTCACTGTGGGTATTTTCAGCAATCTACATCTAAATTACTGATTTGTTAAAACTCTGATGAATTTTCTCATAATATTCCTTGCCTCATTTGACAGACTGGGTATGATATGGATCTGAGTTAATAATGGTTGTTCCAGATTTGCTATTAATTTCTTTAAGCACTTTAGAAACATAATTTTACCACCATCTCTTTAAAACTGGAGCAAAGTAATAGTTCCTGTGACAGAGGTGCATCAAAATGAATTACCGTTACTGAAAACATTTGGTATAATCAGTTACATGCACCATGCAATTGCACCTGTGTTACTACATTATTTATCGTCATCAGGATAACAAAGTTGAATTTGCAGATTAATCTACCAACTCTATAGCTGATTAATCTGTAAGTGCCAGTTTGCATCAATGACAGCCATTTTGAATGGGTGGTGATGGGCTGAAGGGTGCTTTACTTCTGGTGTATTTGTTTAATAGGAAATGACAGAATTATTTTTTTAAGTGTTCCTCCTAACAGTGATAAAGAGCATCATCCTATGCATGTTTAGACAGAAAATAGGCCCCCTAGCAACTTTGGCAAGCTGGCAGTTGTAGGCCCTTTTTCTGTCTAAATATGCATGGGATTACATCTTCAGTAGCGTTTGTTAACATGCGAGGTCTTTCAAACTTCCATGAATATCACAAAAAGCAGCTATTTTGAGGTGCTGACAATATGCAGAGATGGTTTACCTTAATCAGCTAAAAGGAATCAGATAAAAGGAAGACGGGTAATCCTCTGAAGTGGCAACAGTCAACTGACAGGGTGGATCATGACTAACTAGCAAAAGGCGAGTCAAATCTGATGGGCAAAGGAGGGGTGGGTGAAGAATTCCCGCCCTTCTTCTGTCCTAAGAAAAATCTTACTCCCACCCCATAGACTACTCAGTATCTCTATTCCCAAATTGGAGGAGCTCTTGTAGTCCCCTCTCTCTACTCCAGGGATGCTGAACTTCTTTCAGCAAAAGGGTCAAATTCCATTTTGGAGAAGCTCTTGGGTGCTGCATTCATATCATGGATGGGCTGGAATCAAAAGACGTGGGACCAAGAAACAAAACAAACATGCCAACTTAGTTTAGCCTAAAGCTCTCCCTGCCAGGAACTCAGCTGGAGGAGAGGCATTTCAAACTTTTGGAAGAGTTTGGGTGGTGGGCAGTGAGGAGCTGCACATAGGCTGGGAAACCACCAAACAACTGGTGGCTGTGGAAAAGAGCATGACCTTCTGGGATGCCCAGGGACTCAGACTGAGAATCCCAGAGCTGGCGATGCCCCTTAGCCTGTGCTTCTAAGCCCCTGTTCTACACTTAACACACTTTAGACAACCAAACACTTAACTGCTAGTGAGAGCCGTACGTTTCGTAGAAGAGTAGGTACCAGAAGAAGCAAGTAGTCACAATGGCTATGCATTACCTCTGGTATAAGCCTCTGAATGCCTGTTGCCCCCAGATGGTCACTGTGAGAACAGCATGCTAGAGCAGGTAGTCCTTGGCATTGCCCAGAACAACTTTGCTTGTGTTCTTAAATGGAATTGCTTTCTGCATCCATCTCGGTGAGAAACAGTGAGTGCAGGCCCGCAGTAAGTGTGACCCGCCAAACCAAAGACTTTTAACCAGTCTTTTACAGAGGCCTACCAAGAGCTTAGCAAGCTTCCTATAGCCTGTATGGCGCAGTGGCTATTGCTGAACTAGGACCCAGGTGACTTGGCTTCAGATCCCCAGCTGTGAAGTACATTGCATGTCTCTGGACAAGTTGCTATCCCTCAGCCAAACCTACTCCACAGGGTTGTTGTGAGAATCCAGTGGGAAGAGCAGAGAACCACGACTCCATTCTGAGCTTCTTGAAGCAACAGTAAAATTGAATCACTCTCATCAGAACAGGGCTGAAGGAAGGTTGTCCAGCGATTAGCAGCCCATAATATACGCTGCATTAGGCTGTTGTATAACTCAGCGGGTCACAAATTGTGCATGCGTGAATAAGTACCTCTCTGATGTTGTGTTTGCTTTAACTGGCATCCCTTCTGTTTAGGACTGCTTTAGCATCCTTGTCATCTTTTTACAATATTATCAGCCATCATCAATTACTATCAAATATAGAACATCAGTTGCTGAATACTAATTGCCAAATGTAAAATATTAAATATCACATTGTGAGCATTCAGTGGGTGATGCCATAAAATTGGCTTCCACATTAAATGAAGGATCGTGGGAGGAATAGAAAATGGCTCATTAAGCCATTTATGTTTTTGAAATAGTCTGTGGCTGTGTTTTCTCCTCACTGCAGAAATAGGTACAAACTTACAAGTATATAATGTTTGAACAAAGCAAGGGATCAATTTGAAGAAGGACTGATGTGGCCAGAAGGGGAAAACGCTCCAACAGCTGGGTTTAGATCAGAACCTTCATTGGTGCTTATACTGGCAAAAAACGTTACGGCAGATTCAAGCAGGTCTGAAGGGGCCCTTTGGGAAAACTGGCCACTGCCACTGTGGATTGTCTAGGGCAGGGAAACGCAAGCGGTGGCCTCCCAGATGTTTGTCCTACAACTGCCACCTGCCCTTGCCATGGGCTATGCTGGCTGGGGCTGATGGGGGTTGTAGGCCAAAACTCTGATGACAGTTGTCCATCCTGGTCTAGGCAAACCCATCCCACCTACTACCAGATGAATTTAGGCAAATGTGTTCGAGGCAGTTCATCAAAGCTTTGTCATGAGCTTTAAAAATCATGGATTTATAAAAGACTGTGAGGTCAGCAATTGTTTCATTGTGTTTCCCGGGCCTTTGGACTTGCTTGAAATTATTTCTAAAGCTTTACTCCCAGTGCCCATTCATTACTTTTCCTCCAACTCAAAACCCCCTCAGGCCTGTCTCTGTGTGTCCAGGCAGTGATGACATTCCTCCCTGATAGACAGGACTACCAAAACTGGCACAAGATCACCGCACTTCTGTGTCCCTCGTTCTTTCTATTCCTGCAGCTCCATAGAGCATGCAAGCACTACTATAAAAGTATCAGCCCTGCCTCATGGCCGCTGTTGGACATGATTCAGCTGCCACACAGAGATTGTTGTTAACTTGTTCCACACAGGGGTTGCTGTTGCAAAGGAAGCTGCTTCGTATGCAGCTCAAGCTATTTTCTAAAGGCCATCGCAAATGTGTGAGCATAAATGTTTGAAAAGGTGTGGAGAAAAATCATTCCAGATAAGCCACTGGACATAAGTGGCTTAACACAGCTTCCCACTGAGAATTAGTATTTTATCACCAGATGTTTAAGCACTTAAATATAGCAATTGTCACAACTGCTTGCTGTTTGAAAATTAACTAACTACACCATGTACTTCAATGCACCTTAGTGTCACTTAGTTATCTCTAATGTCAATGATTATTATTTTATTTATTTTATTTTATTTTTTTTGGTCAAACAATGCCTGAAGCAATGTAGGGAAGGTATAACGGGATGCTGCCTTGGCTTCTTAGTGCACAGGCTGTAAGAGTGTATGTGGATGGATATAGGAGGTGGCCAGATGTGGTTCCACTATCCCTAGAAAGTATTTTTCTACATTCCCAGAAAAAGGCTTCAGGAGGTTATTACATTGCCAAGGTTATATCCTTTGGACCATTGCAGATCATACTGTATACACTGGAATATAAGATGACCCTTGAAACCAGAAATAGTGGACCAAAAATTGGAGGATCATCTTATGAACCCGGTGAAAAATTTTCATCATCCTATATTCATCCTTTTAGATAACAAAGATAATTGCATTTACATGCTTGTTTTTATTAATTTTTGTTGTTGTTGTTGTTAGTCGCGAAGTTGTGTCCGACCCATCGCGACCCCAAGGACAACATTCCTCCAGGCCTTCCCTGGAGTCCACTCAAGCTCACACCAACTGCTTCAATGACTCCATCTAGCCACCTCATTCTCTGCCGTCCCCTTCTTCGTTTGCCATCTATTGTTCCCAGCATTAGGCTCTTCTCCAGTGAGTCCTTCCTTCTCATTAGGTGGCCAGAGTATTTGAGTTTGATCTTCAGTATCTGGCCTTCTAATCATCTTTAAAAATTCTTACTGTTATCAGAGCAGCTCGTTCTGTGTTGCATCACTGCCCAAGCAGACCTGCTTGCTCTCACCTGTCCCCAACACCTGTCTACAGTACTGGTGCCAGCCACCCTTTCTGATCAACCCCAGCCAATCAGCCCCCTTGCAGGCTGCCTCCGGCTTCCAAATCAGAGAAGAAACATGGCCATTAGCTAGAATACAGTAATGTGACATCACAAGAGTCTAGAAGCTTCCAGCTGACAAATGGCCATCCATACCAGCATATAAGAAGATCACCTTGAAACTGAAAATAGCAAAGCAAAAACTGGGGATCATCTTATATACCCAACATAGGACAAAACACCAAGCAAAGCAAAAACTGGGGATCATCTTATATACCCAACATAGGACAAAACACCAGAAAAACCACCCAAGATATTGACCTTTACTTAAATGTGAGTCACCTTATACACAGGCATATATGTTAGTATTTACCACGTGTTTGTTGCTTGTTGCTCTTCCTCCAAGGAGCTCAAAGTGGTGTACAACAGTTTCCCCTTGCCCTGCACCTTTGCCGTATAATTCCCACGAGGCAACTAAAGAGCCTTATGGGAATTACTCCTGGATCCTAGACTCTTGTGTCTCCATACAGTGGGTGCTGCAAACAGACTTCCTTGCAAGGTGTATGTGACCTGCACAGTTCCCCCAGCGATATCTAGCACAGAGAGCTTTCAGGGATTATTCAAATGCTGACAATCAACATGAATGTGGGCAACTCCAATCAATGAAGTTTCTGGAGCTTTTGAACTGTGTGTCTGTTGTGATAGCTTTTGGCAACTTTTTATTCAGTCAGGTCACAGTTAAATCTCTATTGCAGGCAGCAGAAATTGTGAGTCTTGTCATTTCAAATTTTACAGGGGGAAAGGCATGTACTGTTTGGCGGTAATGCATTCATCCTCAAATTATTGGCCTTTGGCACGGTTTATGCATTTACTGGTTTGCTGCCAATGTGTGAACAGCTGCTTGAAGCATAGAATCTCTCTAAGCAGAGAAGAAATGTAAAGGTTTTATTTGTCTGTTGGTGACCTCAGCACAGCATCTGATAAATTATTCCAACCCTGGCTACAACAGAAACTCCGTTTTCAGTCTCCATTTTCATCCCAGCTCAAAAATGAAATGTGTGTCCTTCCTGAGAAATACTGAGTTTATTATAAAGATATTATTACTATTATTAATACAGCAAAGAACTTTAAACATAGTAAAGCCATGATCCTATGCATTCTTAGGTAGGGAAAAGAACTACAATTCCCAGCATGCCCTAGCCAGCACTCTTGGCTGGAGTATACTGAGAGTTGTGGGACTTTTTTCCAGCTAGACATAGATAGGATATTTCTGTAATGGCCTTGTTCAGATGTAACACTAGACATGGGCTTCCTAATCTGATGCTCATGGGTACCCATGAGACCACACACATCTCCCAGGATTCCTGCCCCTCCTGTGGGTTTTTTCGTTTTAATGGTAGGGTTTTTTTTAATCTAAAACAAAAACGAGAAGTCTGGTGTGCTACAAAGCAAAAGGCCAGCCTCTAGGCCCATTATCATTCCCAGGACTACCTCGTGGCCTCACATGAGTGCCCAGGACGATCCTAGCATACAGAATGATGGCAACCATGGCCTATGTCTGTGTTCTGACATGTCTCCAGCCACCTCAGAAAAAAAAATGAAGGAAGGAAAAGGTAAGCTGGGGTGCTAGGAAATGTCCTCGGAGGTTGAGGGGCTGAGTAGAATGGAGAGGGCGGTACCCGTATTATGTGCACCTGCTTTCTCTGCCTAGGGTGTGTGTTGTGGTGGGGTGTTACTGCTTGTCATATATTTAGTTCTACCCTGAGACCATATCAAAGATGTCCGTGATTTTGAGGCAACTCCTAATGCAAGACTGTGATTTCAGTCCAGTACGAAGTCTGGGGCAAGCTCAGCAAGTGCAAGACCCATAGACAGCAGCTACACCATCATGATGAGTTTTATTCATCTATGGATATATTTGTTTCCATACAGCTAACACTTGGAAACACCTATAGGAGAATGAATAACTTACATTCCTAGGCAACTAAATTCCAGTCCGCTGAAGCATATATTACATTAGGACTGGATCTGTAACCAAACATGCTTCTGTGCTTCTGTTATTTTATGTTGCTGCTGCTACAGAGAATGAATTAACCGCGTCTTCCTTCCAGGTAGCAAGTTGTAGTCTTCACTTGTAGGGTGAGTGAAAAATAGGTGTGAAGAGTAAGACATTTGAGCCTACAGGAATTGCTAGTGGGGGCAGGGAGGGATTTCAGCTCGTCGTTCTGGCAGAAAGCAGAGCCCCGTGGTGAGTCTTGACTGCCCCCTGCAGCCACTCTGTGGGCTCATTCACATGTTGCTTTGGCAGAAGTATCTTTGGTTTGCAGTACACTCCTTGGTGATTTTCTTCCCTGCTGCTGCTGCTAGCTAGGGTTTGCACTTGTTTGGCAAGCTTTTCTTCAGTATCAGCTATTATTTCTGTCCAAAGCAAGCCTGAAATCCTGTACCCACTTATCTGGCAAAAACCCTCCTTTAATGCAATTGCACTTATGAGCAAGGCTAGTGCTGGGATCCGTGGCATGGAGGGGAAGGATTTGGGGTCTTTGTTTTTTGCCATGTTAAAGCAGTAAGAAAAGGGCAAGTGATCTTGAAGCCCAGGCTTGAGAACCTCAGGGCCAGGGCCGAATACAGCTCTCCAGGGTTCCCCCCTATCCCGACCCCCTTTCCCCCAAACACTGATCATCTGTTTCTGTGCCATTTTCACCCAAGATGTGATGAAATCCTAAGGCTTACGTAGTTCTGGTAGCTTTAAGCTACAGTTAATATGCTGTTCTTTTTGGACTCTTTAGCCACACTTTCTTGTCTTTCAGTGCGTACTACAGTAATGCAACCCCGAGAGCTTCTCCAACACTGAATCTAGTCCACTGCTGTTGTAGAGCCATTTCACATTCTTTAATCAAGAGGATTATTAAATAACTTGGCCAATGGCCCTTCTTTGAATTTAAATAATGCAAAGTATAATTATATAATAAAGGTTATCCCAAGTGAGGCACTTGGAGGGGAAATAAAGAAAAAGGGAACAATACCAAGACACCTGTATCTTGGCATCCCCAGTCTCCCCACCAATCCAAGCCCCCTCCCCAAACATTCTCAGTATCGTTTCTCAGAAAGCAATTTCCTGGTCTCAGATGGGCTGCTGGTGTAGTTCTTTCCACTTGGCTGTGAGCTCAAGTGTGTGTGGGGGGGGGGGGGGCGCGATTAGAGAGTAGATGCTCAGCTATGAGATCAGAGCTCTGCTTTTGACCGCGGATCTGGGAATCCTACCCCATCCTATCCCCTGTAGGCTCTGTAAGACTGCTTGCAACAAACTATCATAATTATATTATTGTAAATATTCCTATTGCAGATGGATACACAACTGATGATATTGAGTTCTATTGGAATGGAGAGGAAACTGCTGTAAGTGGAGTGAATAAAATCGAGCTCCCTCAGTTCTCCATTATCGATTACAAAATGATCTCAAGAAAAGTAGTGTTCGCCACAGGTGAGCAGTGAAAATCTCAAGACATACTCTGGAAATAGCAGCAAAAAAGAGACATGCTCCTTCTGACACTTTTTACAATTTTTTTAATAGGAGCATACCCACGGCTGTCACTGAGTTTTCGGCTTAAAAGAAATATCGGCTACTTTATTTTGCAAACCTACATGCCTTCCACTCTGATTACAATTCTGTCATGGGTCTCTTTCTGGATCAACTATGATGCATCTGCTGCAAGAGTTGCACTGGGTAATTTATTATTTGGCCTATGCAGCTATTTACGTATCCTAAACATGCCTTCCAACATGTTTGCTTGCCCTGCAGCACTATCACAGTGTCCCTGCACAACAGTGTTGACCAGCATGTTTTATGACTGACGTGCAAACTGTAAAATAGGAAATCTGGATTGGATCCAGATTCAGGCTCATGCAACTGGGCTGGCAGAAGCTGACTTCCCTGCTGCTTCCTCTCCAGAGCAGCCCCTCCAGCCCCCTCAGCTTGCTGGGTTATACAGAGAGGGACTCTGCTGCTGTGGTCACGGGGAACAGGGAAATACCAGTGAAGAACACTTTGGCTATTGATCAGGATAGATATATAATATATAACAAATATGGTGGCTCCTCCCATAATTAAAATGGTGCTTAATTGCTGTAAATTATACTCTCCCCTCAAGCCGGCTGATGCCTTCTCGTTGTGCATCAGTGATGCTATTTTTGTGTGCACAAGGACTGGCCCTTGAAGAATGAGTGTCCCTTTAATGTGTCATTTTAGTACTGGTGTGCTGGTGGAACCATCTCACCTGAAGACCCGCCTTCCTTCTTCCTAGGCATCACCACTGTGTTGACAATGACCACCATCAGCACTCACCTCAGGGAAACACTGCCAAAGATTCCATATGTGAAGGCGATCGACATTTACCTAATGGGATGCTTCGTGTTCGTATTCCTCGCATTGCTGGAATATGCTTTCGTAAACTACACGTTTTTTGGCAAAGGCCCACAACATCAGAAGAAGGCAGCTGAAAAGGTCTCCAGTGAGAAGAGAAAACTAGAGGCAAACAAAGTTCAGGTAACAGACCTCCTGAATTTTCATATATTCTCATTTATGTCACGTCTAACACCTTGCATTATACCACGCGGAATATGGTAGCCAGCAGAACCCTTGAATTTTTCGCACACTGGCCTAGTTCCCAGTCTAGCCCTGCCTAAAGCCCTGTTTTCAACCCTGCCCCACACTTCTGATAGCTGTCCAAACATGAGCAAAAAGGTGAGTGGGGGGGGGGCAATTTTCCAACTTCCTGAGCATGTAAAATCTTGGGACTGAGTGAAAAATTTGGGTGCACTGTGACTTGTGCAGACAGACACTCACATCCCTGAAGATCTCACTGCAAAAGGAGAAAATGTGTTACCCACCCTCTTTTAGCACAACAATCATTTGCATTTCTGTTTTGACTTGACAGCTCACCATTTCACAGCTGTCATATCAGAACAAACCAACAACTACATGGAGTCTGTCTGTGTCAGTGTCTCAGGCTGGTACTTGCTGCCCTGGACATTAACCTCGTGAAGGTCTTGCATTTTCAGATCTGCAGAACTGTGCACTTTTGCCATTGTGCAAGTCTAATTTAAAAAGAAAAAACAGAACGTGTGCAAAAATGGCTACTCAGTGACCCTCCGCTTGGCATATTGGAGGGTCTGTCACTGGCTATGAATTCAGGGATCACTTTTGCATCCTCGGGGATAAAACTGCACTGAATGAAAAAAGGATCTTGGATCACAGATAGGGTAGAGGGGACAAGTACAGGAGGACTGGGGGTGTGAAGTGGGGGGACAACCTATACTGAGTCAGGCCCACTATGGGTTGTTTGGGCAAAAACCAGCCTACCATGGTTTATTGCCAGGTTGAGTTACCAAGATATGTAATTCTGATGTTATGTAAACTAACAACTATCTGCATGGAAGAATGAGGCTGGTGGTCACTACCATTCCTTCCCCTGGCCTGGACTTCAAAATATCATCATCACTGATTGAGGGAGGGAGGAAGGAAGATTGGCTTATAAATGTTGGCTGGTTACAGGGCTCATCACATGTCTGGATATGGACCATAGAACTAATGTTGTTGTTTCTAAATGATAGTGCCATGCATTGGAGAAGAAAAAAACCTGAAGGTAGGATCTGGGAATCCACCAAACAATGCATAGAGCTACTTGCATGTTCATAATTGATACTCCAAAAGGGGGGAGTATTTCTATGGGTATCAAGAAGTGCTGTGGGAAAACACAGTAACCTGATTCACCTAATATGACAGTCATGTCAGGTAAATTTATCCTCAAGAAGCTGCAGCACAGGCCAGCTTCCCTTGTGGAGTTGTTGTGTCATGTGAACCCTGCCAGCAGGGGTCTTTTGAAGGTTAAACAACACTTGTCTAGCCCATGGTCTGTTTTAGGCAGTAGCTCACGACCCATTTCAACCTATTGTTATCATGATGCTTCATGACCCTCTCAATGGCGGCACAGAGACTGAATTCCTACCCAACCGTGCTTCATGGGGACCTTCTGCTGTCAGTGCTGATAACTTTCCTCTTTCAATAGTAATCAAATCAGAAGCCATAGGCTTGTAAACACAGAACTATTAAGAACCTAGATCAGAAGCCATTGCCCTTTGCAGACCCAAGACCCACCTTCTGAACGCAACACCAGACCCACACAACAATATTATATCCAATACTATTTTCACAGTCATTTTAGGTATCAAGGCAGCTCCTGCTTCCCTTTTGTCTCTGTTCATCTTCGTCCCCATTCCTCTTGTTTGGGATCTGAAAGTTCTATGGATTGGCTTTCCGTGTTCCCAAAGTGGACTGAAATGTCACATTGTCAGCACTCTCAGGTTTCCCACCAGGAAGCACAATGCTGTTGTTGCTGTACAAGTTTCTGCTCCTTTGGCTCACAGTTGGAGACAGTGGTTTTCTAAGAACATGAGCCTGCCTTTGGGGGTGTTTTGAGTAGTTGAATGATAATTGTTTCCTCTACAGAAGTAAGTTTCTATCAATAGCAATTTCTGCCCTCATTTTTTACTAGCCATTAAAGGGACCACTTTACCATTTCAGTCAACTCACATTGACATTTGTGCAGCAGGCGAGCAGAGAACTAGGGCAAAAAAGAATAAAAGTTAGAGCTATTCTCCTTCCTTTTGGAAAATGGGTTAATTTGTTAGCAATCATGATAAACTCTTTGTTATGAACTGCAAAAACGATAATTCAGAGAAAATGAATAGGCTGATGATCTATACAGATCAGGAGACTCCAATGATTTAGAAGCTCATTTTAAAATGGAGCAGCCTTGTTCATAATGCTTTAAATTAAACCAGTAATTCATTCACTACTTGCCTTGTAGTAAGTGATGAGTACACAGTACAAAGAGACCCACATGAATCATCCACTCAAACCATTAGTACTCGTGACTTACGTATTTTGCAGTGGAATGGAAAGAACAATTGAGCAATATTAATTATATTTACACTCCTATTGCAGGTGACTTGCACTACACAGATGGGAAGCCCTTTAATTTATCAGTTAGATTGTTCAGTAATTAAACGTCCAGTTTCTCTTCATGGAGCATTTTTATCTTTTTCTTTTTGCAATAATGCATCTGCCCTCTCTTGTGTGTCTCTGGCATAATATTCCAGTAAATAGAATCTCTGAACGCAGACACCCAACTTCGCTGGGGTAGCTAATAGGCGACGACAGAACTAACCTCCATGCAGTTGTCTATCATCAGTACTAATCCTACATTAGGCCAAGTAGCACAGCCTCCCAAGCCAACAGGTCTTGTACTAGTACAGTGATTCTCCTTTTGGATAAGCCTTTCCGGGCTTACTTGGAGTCCCAACAAAAAATGTTGCTGAATGTTATCAGGAGCACAATCAATAAACACAGCACACTGCCCATCCTTATTGGGTATCGCCACCTCCCCACTTGGTCGAATAGTCCATGCACCTCTGTAGCTTTACACCTTTCTTGCAGGGGGAAATCCCTAATGATGCAAAAGCCAGTTTTCAGAGAACCTATAATACCACTTCTGAATTCCCCATCAAGTAATAAGATTCTAAAAAAACCCACCCAAGTTCTGGAGAGCACACACATTCTAAAAGGTACTTTGATCGTGGATTCTGCAGCTGCTTGTCACATCTTACAGATGCAGAGACTTGCCTGAGGCACAGCAGAGCTGAGCCTCTCATACCAGCCCATCACTCCCGGGTCAAGCATGGCAACATTTCTTTCACTGCGCATTCCTTCCTTCCTTCCTGACACTGTATGTTAAAAAGGCAAGTAGAAAGGGAACTCTGTGATTCCGGGGGCATTTCTACTGCCTCTTTCTGAGGGCAATTGCATTGGTGAACTAATAGGAGTTGCAGTTGCAATGGTAGTCAGAGCAACCTCACAGGACAGGTGAGAAAACTACTCGCTTATTATTTGTAGCAGCATGCATAATTGCCACATTCCCGCTAATTAATGTAGCTCTGGAAACTTCCCATTGTAGACATCTGATGACTGTGGGCTTCTCTACATGGGTCTGTATTTTGACTCCTGTTTCTGTTTTATTTGAAAGATTAAGAGTGGGTCCTTTACATGTGTTTCCCTCCCGCCCCAAGGGGAAACATGCATGTTTCCCCTGCAGTGCTATATATTCCACTACACAACCACAAGGGGGCACTGTGGCATAGCAAAATTGCAACACTAAATAAGCATATCATACCTTCTGACTGTGAAATTAGGAAATAATACTTGGCTCTCTTTGTTCTAAAAAAAAAAAAAGCCTTGAAAATGGTCACAAACATAGAAGGGCCATGGAGGATGGCAACATCATGTGAAGCTTCCATAAATTACTATCAGTGAGGAACATCAATGCTTCATATAAAGAAGCTCTGTGAAGCCAGTGAAAATGCCCCTAATGCAGGGGAAGGTGCCTTCTGAAGCATCCCAGGGGATCAGACCCCTCTGCCTACAGTCCTGCAGCTCCAATTTTGCATTCCCTCTGTAATGGTGGTCTTGGTAGGGGCAGACTTGGTGGCTTAAGGCTGCCTTTTCTCTGCCCATTTGGATGTTGCCAACACCTCCTACGCAACCATTTTATTGGCAGCTTCCTAATTTGCAAGACTGTAAAGCAGTACTGATGAATGAGAGCTCTTTTCTAAAGCATCTCCCTTCTTTAGAGAGATGGTGGGCATGTCGTGAGTGGAGCCGGCTGGTGCCAGAGGTCAGATTAGATGGCCCGGGAGGCCCCGTCTGACTCGCTCTGTTTCTATGTTTCTGTGTTTAGATTGACCCCTGTGGGAACATCCTTCTTACCACCCTGGAAATGAGAAATGAAGTCAGCAGCTCCGATGTGCTTGCAACTTTGAACGACCCACGAGCAACCATGTATTCTTATGACAGCGCCAGCATCCATTACAGGAGGCCGGCCACTGCAAGAGACCTCTACAGCAGAAGCACTTTGGATAGACACACGGCCCACCAAAAGGGACGCTTACGGAGAAGAGCATCGCAGCTGAAAGTCAAAATCCCGGATTTGACTGATGTCAATGCCATAGACAAGTGGTCCAGAATGGTCTTTCCTATCACATTCATTCTTTTTAATGTCGTCTACTGGCTTTATTATGTGCACTGAGTTATGCTGTGAGCCTTCCACCCACCCAGCCCAGACTCCTTCTGCCTTTCCTGAGTTTTGCCAACCTTAAGAACTGCAGTAGCCACAATGCTACATGTTCAAAGTACAATATTCAGCCATTTGATGGGTTAGGGTATCCTTTTCACTATGTCCAAAAATTGTACCATGTTTACTTCAAAAGAAGACAGTATCCATTTGAGCACACTATCATTCTTTTAGATCTGCTTTCCAAGTGCAACAGCATTGAAGACGTAAGTGCTCTTCTTCTGTTTTGTTTTGAGATTATTTCTGGTGATCTTTCCTTTTCTCTTGGTATTTAAAATATTAAATGAAATTATGTCTTTTAAGAAACGCATTGGTGGCCACCAAACCATTTGCCAAGTAAAGTGCAAGTGTTGCCCAAGACAAGGCATCCCATGGCTGCAATCCTATGCAAGCTTACCTGGGAGTGAGTCCACTGAAATGAGTGGGACTTACAGCCGAGTAAACACGGATAGGATTGTGCTGCACATTTTGTGATTCTACCACCCAGAATTATAAGAATAGCAGTATGAGGAGGTGTCTATGCTCATATAGAAGGCTAAAAATGCCAATGGCACAGAATTGGGGGTGCAATGTTTGATCCGTTTAGGAGGCACTCTTACAGAAGTTTAGACAGTAAAAAGAACCACAACACCCAGTCCGGCCTGGCGTGGCCCAAAATGTACATACATTTCATTTTTAAAAATCCCGGCTTCCCGCAGAACAGTTCCTTTATCCATAGATCAGTATAAGCACATTAATGATTAGAATTTATAAATCTATCGAAAAGGATTTCTCCAAGCAGGTGATGGTTCTGGAGTCTGTTAGATGGAATACATAATCCATGTTCTTAGGAACTGAGACAGTCGCTCATTTACAACAGAAGTGAGATTCTGCATCAGTTATACAGTAACATTTGCTAGAAGAAAAAAGGAAGACATTTCAAATTTCGCCCTTCCCACTCTCATTAAGGATTACTAGAAACCTATATCAGGTTTATACCAGTTTACCCATCCCTGCAAGAATCCTGGGAATTCAGTTTTTGTGAAAGTGCTAAGAATTCTTTATTTGTAATTCCTGGCCCCTATCCAAGAGCAATGCTTTCAAGGAAGAAAGAATATTTATTAAGCTTATTTCAAGGGCAAAGTAAATGTTACCCAAATCACATGACTGGCCCTTGCAGGCTTGTTTCTTCTTATTTGTATTTGTCAGTCAATTGCCATCCATGGCTGATCTAGGTAAGGACAAAGGCATGGGGGAACAGAGGGAATTTAAAGGGTTGCCTCGCTCCAGCCCTGATCTGGATCAATTTCCGATGGGTGATGCGACCCGGGAGAAATGCTGCCAAGGGTACCAACAGGAAAGTGAGGGAAGCATTCCATCCTGGAATACCAGTAGGGATCCATGATCTCAGATATCAGTCCTCCCACCTGGAGATGCTATTGGACAGCATGCATGATTAATAACAGAGCTAATTGAATGCTTGTGATTTAGGCATGCCCATGCACAAGCGGAGTGGAATATTTTCTGTTACAAGTGTTTTATGACCAGGTCTTGATGAAGAGTTCTAAACCAGAGTTCTGGATGCAGAAGGAGTAGTGTGTACGAAGTACATTATTACTCATTTCCCTTCCCCAGTCTTGGATGGCCATGTGCACAGTGCTCAGTTTCCACTGTCCCATCTCTTACAATGTCTCCAGCTGAAGGAGTCACTCAGAGAAAAGGATACGGGGACACTGTGCTGCTCAGCATCCCTGTCTCAACTGTGCCTAAAGAGTACGAGTTTGTCAGACTACTCAGCATCTCAGAAGAGGAAATTTTCTCTTCGTGCTGGTTAGCAAGTGATGTGTGTCCACAAAGAGATGTATGCTACATGAATGCTTTAGCATCAGGTTCACCAATTCCATTTGTTTAACTGTAGCTCCATCAAGAATAATAATAGATATACATGGTATCACACCACATAGTGTTCCATCAGACTGGTCTATGAATATGGGATTTTTGCAATTGTCGGAAGAGCATAAAATTGTTCAGAGGTGCCAACACCCAGTGAAGTCCTGCCTACACAGTTTCCTGCCCTAGTATGTTGTAATTATTTTACATACCAGACCCCTTTGAAATCCCTTTCCAATGTGTCTTAATTAGAGACAGAAAGGATCAGGTGCCCTCTGTACTGTTTTCCCCACCCCTGCAACCTTTGACTTTATTGCAGTGCCAGGCAAACTGTCTCCTTTTGGAGTTTTTTTTCCTTAGTAACATCAAAAAACAACCCAAAGGGACCTCATGTGGTTGCATTCCTGATGCTAAACAGGTATAACCCAGGCCAGTGCCTTTATGGAAGCCTCTCGTCCACTGTGCGAAACCCTTTGCAGAAAGGACAGGACATAAATATTTAGGAATTTGGTAAAGCACCTTTTGATATAACGACACACAAAGACCCTGGGTTTTCAGTATTATATGCTTATTAAGGTCAGTTGGTTGCATAAAGTATTTCCCATGAATGGGAATAGCAGTACCAGTTCACATGATGCTCTCTGACAGCTCTCTACACTTCTATAGCATGACAACAGTCTCATGCATGGAACCTTGGAAGCTCATGCCATGGAACCTCGTGGTTCTCCTTCTCCCTGCAGCCCCCTGTGCACCATCCAGATCTGCTCTGGAGTTTCCCCACCATCCATGGGAGGGTTTGAGGGGAAGGGGTAGGCAGTTCCACCAGCTGCTTCCTTTGTGCCATTGGTACAGCAGCGTAGGATCCAACCCCATGTGTACATTACTATGTAAAATCAGTACAGAGAGGTGCATATGTGTATGCACATAAACCAAAATTCTTCAACATTTTGCCCCCTTTAAGGGAAACTGGTTTCATGCACATGTACCTGGTCCCACATAATATTTATGTGCAGTGGGATGAGCCACTCAGATCATGAGAGAGCCTATCATTTGGCAAATGCATGAGCTGACTCAAACTTCTCATCAGTTCATGCATTGGGTGATGTCAGCACAGAATGACAGGGCACCGCAACATCACTTTGTATATGTGGTGTCTCACTGTGCCCTTTTATACTACAGTTCAGTATTTATCATATCAGACTAATCACTGTAAAATAAGGGTACAAAGTTAATAGAAGGTGCTTATCTGTTCTTCTCTAACATGATTTCAATTTTTTTTCTCTTAGTTTATAAGTATATAACACAAGGAATTGGAAATGCAAGTGTTAGCATATAAATGTTTAAAATATTTCCGGGACTATTACTGAAAAACAGGATCTAGCATAGAAGAATTGAGAACAAATATTTTTATACCATCACCCTGAAAAACAAAAATGAGCCCCCAAAAGATCTTGATTAAGATTGTCTCACACAGAAACCCCTACTTTCTAGTTGTCAAGAAGCTAGCCAAAACAACATTGCCAGTAGAACTAAAATTAAGAAACCCTAAATGAAGTCAGCATGCCAATTTGAAAAGTTAACTCTACTAAGCTTGGAAAATGACCAATGGAACTGAGAGGAACCATTAATCTGCATAGAAAGAAATACAGAGAAATCAAAAAGCTTTGCAAGGTTAAACAATTAGCCTGAAAGTGTGCGGAGAATAGTTGAACCTGCTTTTGACACCACCCATTTACACTTCGTTAATATTTTTTAAGCTAAATCATTCAAGGTGTGTGCTGTACTGTCTTAAATTTAAGAATATGTATTTGCATGTGAATACTGTTGATCTGTTAAATTTATTTCCTGGTGCTCAGTAGGGAATTATCATGCTAGCAAATCTGCTGTCTGAAAACCAAGTGCCATTAACATCACCGAGACTGCAATCGCTCACACAGATACCTGGGAATGAGTAAGCCCCATAAGTAAGAACTGGAACCTACTCCTCTTAAATCTATTAGCAAAGTCTATCAAAAAGGGAGCTGAACTTCCATTTCCAGTTAAAAATAGCTAAGCTAAAGAGGGTGCACAAAGGAAAAAAATAGGATTAGATACATCTGAAGATGTACCATGAATGAAGATATCTGATTTATTTCCAAGAGGCACCAGATACTGCTAGAAGCCATGAAACTTGTTTTTCTGCTAAATATTGCTTTCACGTAGCCTAGTGTGTTACACACAGGGTTCTAAGGCCTATTCCAGTACCACTGTGGCTAATGCCATTCTGTGCTCTGTTGAGTCCCAGTAATGGCATCCAAGCTCTGTTCCATGTGCTTGGCATAGAATCACAGAACAGTAGAGTTGGAAGCGGCCAAGAAGAGCATCGAGTCCAAGCCCCTGCTCAATGCAGGACTCCAAGTAGAAGCATCCCTGGCTTTCCCTAGCTGTCCTACTGCCTCTTAAATGCTTCCAGTGTGGGAGAACTCACAACCTCCTTAGGTAATTGATTGCATTGCCGTGTGGCCCTAAAAGCCATTTTTTCATGATATCCAACCTGAAACTGGCTTCCTGTAACTTGAGCTAATTATACCATGTCCTATACTCTGAGAAAAGATCCTGTCCTTCCTCTTTGTGACCGCCTTTCAAGGACCTGTAGAGTACTATCCTATCTCCCCTCAGTCTTCTCTTCTTGAGGCTAAAGGTGCCCAGTTCTTTCAATCTCTCCTCATGGGGCTTTGTTTCCAGTCTCTTGGTCACCTTTGTGACCCTCCTCTGAACCTTTTCCAGTTTTTCTGCATCTTTCCTGAAATGCGGCACCCAAATCTGGACAGACAACACATATAAACCCAATCACTAATACTGTACATAAAAGCTGAACAAGCAAGGAGAAGTTTGGGAGTTGTCAGTCGCTGTCAGTTAATAATGCACACATAGGGAAGCAAAATGACATGCATGGAAGATTGCAGATAAATTGCAATCTTGCAGGTGTTCTTTTCGAAAGAAACTCCTGCTGTCACATTTCAACTGGATCCAAACACAATCCAATAAGACTGTTGGAGTCTAAGTAGATTCATAACACACTATATTGGAAGGTATACACTAATTATATACTGGACTATTTTGTATAGTGTACAGCTGCCTGCAGGATTTCTAAAACAAACAACCACCTTTTTGCATAACCGTGGCTACAATTCTATACACACATAATTGTAAGTCAGTCTTACTGTACTAGGCAGGACTTTCAGTGTAGTAAACATTCATGGAACGGAGCTGAAAGTGTCTTGCCAAAATAGGCAGGTTACTCCTAAGAAACAGAACAAGAAACAAACATGTTGCATATCACCTCAGAGCCCGTTCCTGCTAGGGCGCCAGCTCACCTTCCAGCTGGGCCATTACCACCAGCAGACCTGAGGAAAACACTCCAGAAAGGAGAGGAGGCCAGGGGCAAGAAACTCCCATCTTGGCCCCCTTCTCCAGCTGGACTGCCCTTCCCTCCCCTACAGAGCCTTTAATATCAAAGGGCCCCTGGAAAGGATATCTATTGATTTTTATTAATGTGCCTTTATCTTACATCTGAACCTAAAAGATAAGGTGTAAATCATTCCAATAACCAAACATACAGCATGGTGCTCTTTCTGCCTCCCAGGACTTGGACTGTTTTAGCTGAAGTTTTTGTTAGGAAATGATGGATTCCCATGTATTAAACCAGAAGCAGTACTAGGTACCTAAAAAATCCGGGCCTCTGTCCAAGAGGGAAAAAATGCATATGCTAATCTATATATGCAAACATGTGCAAATAATTAGAATAACTAGCATAATTTAAATTTTATAAAAGGCAAGCTAATTAACCTCTTGCATAACCTCCCACATTGTCCTTCCTTAAAGCTTACCTTCAATGGACTTTTCCTTGGTCTTTCAGGCCATGCCCAAAGGAGGAGGAAGGAGTGCCTGAGTCCATCCAAGAGCTCAAACTGAACATGGCAGCCTAGCTAGGAATGATGCTGGCATGATTTTAGACTGCAATAGCCTATGTCATTAGACTCACACAATAACTATAGTGGAATTTACTGCTGAGCAAATCTTTGCTTGCTCTTCCCCACCATAATTCCAGCATGCACAACAGAACTGGAGAGAAACCTTAAGAGCTTGGAGGACCCAGAATTGCTGCTCTGGGTCCCCAGACCAGTTGAGGAGGAAGACAGAGCAACCACCAAATGTTGTGTTTCAAATGCTTTCTATTGCTAGCTTTTGGGATTCTAAAAGACTTTTTAGGTTCTAGCTTCTTGAAATTTAAACTCTTCCTGAAATCTTGCATGATTATTTTTCTAGCAATCTTACCATACAAACCTTAAAGTACCTTCATAATTGTTTACTTTTATTAGGACCAAACAAAATTCCTAATTACAATATTGCTCAACTGTGGATGTGAGGTTATTTCTCATGGACCAACATGGCAAGTTTCATTTCGGGTAACTTGTTGCTTTAAATTAAGAATTTTAATGTTCTCAACCCCCAGTTTCCCTCTAGATTCAGATATTAGACAACCCTCTTCAGGGGGAATAAGGCAGATCGCAGCTCAGAGCACATCTACCTTATTCTAAAGTGTAAGATGCCAACCTCCCATACTGTTACCTGGGAGTAAAATCCATGGAACCCAGTACAAATGATCTCTGAGCAAGCACATTTAGGATTGCGTTGACCAAATGGTCTGTGTCCTGGTGTGCGTATGCCCAAAATACACAACAGGGGAATGTTTTCTTTAAAGGATTTATTCTTGAGAATAACCGGTTACCACTGAACCATTCCAGTGGGGGCACCTGAGCAGTTCTCAGTTGGCCCTTTTGTACATTGATCTTTAAAGGGTTACATGTAAGACAATTAACACTTTCTAACAGGTTACAGAAGTAAAAAGTTGCATGACCTTTCTAGCCTGCATTCCAAAGAGATTTTTTTCAAGGAGAGGAGGAGGATGGAGTAGTATACTGAGGAGAAGGTAGGGTGGTATGAATTACCCTTTGTTCAGACTGTTATATGTTAATTGTCAGCTTAGTGTCTCTGGAATGGTGCCTGGCTAGTGCCAGCTACATTTCAAGGATGCAAACATGCTGATGTCTAAGGAAAAGGATTCTTTTTCTGGTCCAGCTATATGTTGATATACATGATTATATTTGTGTAGGTTATGCAGGTGGTACAGTGGTTTAAACTGCTGTGCTGCTGGGCTGGTTGATCGAAAGGTTGCCAGTTCAAATCTGCACAACGGGGTGAGTTCCCGTTGCTCCGTCCCAGCTCCTGCCAACCTTGCAGTTCAAAAGCATGCAAATGCAAGTAGAGAAAAAGTTACCACTTTGGCTGGAAGGTAACAGCGTTCCGTGCACCTCGGTGTTTAGTCATGCCGGCCACATGACCACGGAGACTGTCTGCAGACAAACGCTGGCTCCCTCGGCTAGGAAATGGAGATGAGCACCGCCCCCTAGAGTCAGTCATGACTGGACTTTAATCTCATGGGGAAACCTTTACCTTTACCTTACACCTACTGATTTGTGCATCAGTTGCACAATAGATTTGATGTATTTCTGAACATGTTGCCTTCCCACAAATCTCTCTCTACCCACAGTGATTTCCCTGCCCTTCCTAATTTCCTGTTGCATCTCGGCTACTCCACAAGTGTCTATAGCAGATGTTCATGGCTGGCCGGCTCTAAGGCATTTTTCTGCTGAGGGCAGAGCAGTAAATGGTGCTTTTCTCCACAGATATATGCACACCCATCCAAGTGGACAGTAGACTCAGAGGCCGTCATTTTGGGTCCACAAGCAGAAAATCCTACAAGCACTTAAGTGATGAATTAAATAGAGAACAAGTTGCTGCTTTTTCATGACATCCCATATCACCTGTCTGGGGCAGCTGCCTCTGTCTCTAAAATGTGTGTGTGTGTGTGTGTGTGTGTGTGTGTACACGCATGTGTGTGCACGCCTGTCTTTTTGTAAAATGACTGTATGGACAAGAGAGAGGAGGGCATTTTATTAAGAGAAAGGAAAGGAAAGGAAAGGAAAGGAAAGGAAAGGAAAGGAAAGGAAAGGAAGGGATCCTGCAGAAAGATGCAAGGGAGGCAGCAAGCAGGTGAGCCCATGTGGGCAAAAGGCGTCCTAGTCCAGGGACATGAGATGCTGCAGGGCTCTGTACCTTTATTTCAGCAACTGCCATTTTTCTCCAGTTACATGAAAATCAACAGCTTTCAAAATAACTTTCTGTACAGTGAAGTGCAACCCATGAGCAATTGTAATGCTATAGCAAATACATGAGTCTTTAGCAATGTGAGGAATCACAGCTTTTGAACACAAATGAGAAAGCAGCTCTTTTCCTCCTGCTGCATTTATTCACCTTCCTTAGCCTAGCACAAAGCCCCGCAGCCAAAGAGACCGTGCACTCACCAGAATTCACACAAAAAAGCAGGCACACTCCATACAGATTTTTGTGGAGCCGAGGAGCCACAGCCACACTCAGGCCAGCCAGCAAAACCATGCGTTTGCCCCAGTGCAGACGTTGCTGCTCTCTCAAACTCTTTCCGCAAGCAAACCCGCTTCTGCTTTTCCCCAAGGCAAGGGGCCTGGGGCAGCCTGGAGGCAGCAGCGGATGAGGAAGGCCTCCTGCTCTCCATCTGATGTGTGAGCAGCCAAGTTCCTCAAGGCACCAGCGCAAGTGGCCATTAGCAATTGGCAGAGCAGGTTTCTGCAGGGGCAGGGACACTCCAAGCAAGCCAGCTGCTGTTGGGCAATTCTACACTCAGGTCTTAATAAAAATAACGAGCAGTCTGTGGAAGGCAAGGGGGCAGGCCTCTCTCTAGCCTGAAAGGCTGATGCCTCCGCAAAGGCCTCTCTGAATCCGCTGTGGGAGCGAGTCCTAAGGTATCCTTGTCGCTGCCATGCTACTGAGTTCAGAAGGAAGAAGCAGACTTCTGTTTAGGCAGCTGGTGGGAATTGTGGCAGCTCTAAAGATCACAGGGACAGTCCAAACGATAGAAAAGTAAAACCATCTATCAGATATTTCCAGCAAACATCCTGTCAGATAAAGTGAAAATTCAAATGCAGTGTCACTATGAGCAAGCAAAATGTCACCCAGCCCTATAGGCATCATGACAACTTTTAAAAACAAATAAAAGGGATTTTTGAAATGGTGAAGTCTGAAATAGGAATCCTTCTCTATACAGCTTAGGTGATCCTCATAAAGCCAAGAATTCTAGTTATCATAACCTTCCTGCTGCCTTCTCAAGCCAGAAAACATCCTACAGTTCCATGGGTGCTCATACCAACATACCCTTATTTTGATGCCTTATATTACCCCTGAAATAGGATTTCCTTTATTTACCTCTTAAATGCCATAGTATGTTTTTATTTAAATAAAAAAATTCAACCTAAAAAAAAAAAATCAACCTAAAATTAATATAGCTAAAGGTCTATCTCAGGTGCCAAGGGAAAGTAGACTTTTAAGTTGTAATCCATCCAAAGAGCTCTGCCTTATTGGGTAGTAGAGAAATCAAATGAATAAATGACAGTTGCTTGTTCAAAATGTAGTACAAAGTTTGATAGAATTCACTTGCACTGTGCCTTCTTATGAGTCCACTCTTGTGTACTATCTAAATCCATGATAAAAAAGAAAAGGGAAAAAAAAGAATCCATGAAACAACATGTTCCTAGAAGTGCCTTCTTTGTATTAATATTAACTGAATTCCCTTTGAATTCAGCTATACTTTAAATATATTTAATAAGGGCAAAGGGGGCTAATGTGCCTAAAAGGAGGTGTATTGAGTCCTGCACAAATGTTCTACTAAAATATACATCAATATAGATAATAGTATAATTTTGTTTGAAAACAAAGACATTTGTTACCGTGTGCTGTCAGTTTAGAGAAAATATGTGCAAATAATACAGGGCACACTCAGGAAAATGGTTCAAAGCCAGCTAAATATAAATCTGAGTGGAGTTAATATTCATGATACAAGTTTGTACAATTCTGCTGATGTTTCAGATTCAACTTCTTTTAAACTGCTTTTAAAACATTGCAAAGATAGGCATGAAAAAACAGCATCTTAGGCTGCAATCCTACACAAATATGCCTGGGAGTAAGCACCACAGAGTACAAGGGAGGGCTTACTTCTGAGTAAACATGCATGATCCTGCACTGCTCATTTTCTAAAGCTGACATTTACTAGAATAAAGTCTCCCACCCCAATTCCTAACAGTGGTCTTAATTTTTGGTGTGACCACGGGGCTACTTAAATTCACCTGGGCATTTAGAAAAACCACCTTTAAACATATATTCTCTGTCCATTGCCATTCCTAAACTTGGTCATCATGATGGGCAGATCTCAGGTAGCTGCTGGTCATACAACCAGATGTAGCTGCAAAGAACTAGTAGGTGGGTTAGAGGGGGAATAGCAGCTCTATTTTTATTTCCCATAACATCTAGATTTTGGCCTCTTGAAATTAGGGTGCATATCATCTGCCAAGTCAACAAAACAAATTGAACTAATAGTTTGCGTTGACATTTCTAAATCAAGGATGCTTGCCTTGAGATTTGCAAATGAAAATAAAGTTTTTTCTCTTTCTTTCTCATTATCCTTTTGAAAGTCAAGGCTTGCTTTTCGGTGTCATCCTAAGTCTAAAACTAAAGTAGCATCAGCAAATAAATGAATTCAGCAAATTGCCTGAGATATACAAGCATGGATAAGCTTTGCTCATAAAGACAGCTTCAGCAAAGCAGACCTTTTAACCAGTTGTAAAAGTGACTCTTCTAATAATAAACACCATGACAAGACGGAGAACAATTTGTTTGAATGTAAAGTACAATAGAGACTCAAACTGCAGTCAACCATCTTAAAACAGTGTACATCGAAGAACAACCAAATTCTTCCCACACTGCCTTGGGAAGGCTGATGGCCTTCCCACAACTACTTATATTTTGTTCACTACATTCTGACTCCATGCACTTCACTTTACAACCAATCAGACACCAGATGCAATAAAGGCAGTGCGCAAGGGGTATAGCAATACATCCCAACCCTTAAGACTTCATCAAGGAACAGAATCAAGTATGTACATCCAGCACTGTGTCAAAGGCAGGCAGGCCAGGCTCTTGCCATGGGCCCACGCCCCAGCAGCGGCCCATGAACAAAAACCTCCTGGTTGCATCTTCTTGTTTAGTTACTTCTTGGTCTGGCCCAGACAATGATGTGGGCAAGGATGAAAAGGAGGTGTCCCAATCCACAAGTAGCAGCAGTGGTAAGAGGACAGCATGCAATGGCAGCTGGTGACAATGGCAGAGAAAAAGCAGAGTCCCCGAGAGGAAATGGCTTGCGCAAAGGCCCTCAAAAGGAGACAGCCAGCTAGACAGACTGCTCAATCCCAGACTGGACTTTGACAGCCTCAACTGCCTGAATCCAGTTCCACAGCTTAGAACAGACCTTAAGGGTTGCAATCCTACGTTTACCTGGGAGCATTCAACTGAACTTAGTAAGACATCCTGAGTAGAAATGAATTGGATTGCACTGCACATCTGCTCCTTATCACCAGATGCCACATTGCTAAAGAAACTTTACCTTAGTGTGTGATGGGTGTCTGCCAACAGGGAGAATTGGAGAATGCATTTTTAATTTTTACATGTTTTCTGGAAAAACCCAGAAAAGCTGCCACTTCAGTCAGCTTGACTTTCCCTAGCAAAATAAACTGCTGCAAAAAGATCATCAGGGTGCCATTCTAGGCACCTAGACATTGTCTGAGGGGCTATAGGTACCAAGGATCCTCATTGCAAGGTCTGAGGCAGCACACAAGCCTTGGAAGGAGGAGTTGCAGATCCAACCCCACTTCTCCCAACCCCTTAAATGCAACACAGAAAGAACAAACACCAGCTAAGTTACAGAGGGCGGGGGAAGAGGACGGCCAGAGGATAGGGAGGAAGGAAGACGAGAGAGACCTGGATATGAGCTGTACTGAGCTTTTGCCAGTCTCCTTCCTTTCCTCCTTGAAATGTCATTGATAGCCTAAAAAATCCAAATATACAGGATGGGAGGACAGGGAGAGGAAGATCATCTTGTGCATGTCATTTTACAAAACAATGATAATCTGATCTGGCTAGAATAGTCATTTGTTTTGACTGAAGTTTTCCCTGCAAATATAAAATCATGCAGCTAAATATATTGTATCAGCTAATTTCACAAAAACGGTTTTGTCATAGAAAGCATAGTTGTATATTACTTCTGAAATCTTTTGCATAAGTCCTTAATAGTTGAGGTGGCAATGTGGTCATCCTATTGTTTTTAAAATTGCTCTCAAAAATACATTAAATATAAAGTAATACAACAAAAGGAAGCATATATTAACACATAACTTTAATATTACTGTGGGGCAGAAACAATAACATTAACCTTTCCCGATAGCCAGTAACACTCTGCTTCTGCTAAAAATACATTAAAAACTGAGAAAACCAAACCCCACAGGTCATATTGACAGCTCAAACCTGATCCATGTAGACACAGTCGGCAGAACCTCTTTATTACAGTTGGAGTTGACTGTTGTGCGTGATTGTGGAAGACAGCCATGAGCTCAGTGGGTCACACCTTATCCAGACTATAAAAATAGTCTATCAAGTACCCATGTCATATTAAACTACCAGCATCTCAGTTCTAAAAGTATACATGTCTATGTGACATGGGGTGGGAACTTGATTAGCTTTCCTGTTACTTACTTTGATGTTTAGACACAAATGATTGAAGCAATTGTTTAGCAACCTTGTTTACCCGCTGGATAGCATGGGCTACCTTTGTGTAGGACTCCCAGTAAATTTGAGGGAAAGGGTGTAAACCTCCTCTCCATAAAATCATGTTCCTGTTAATTAAAAAAGTAGGTGCCTGTGATTGTCCTAGGCTTAGCCATAGCTGCCTTAGTGATCAGATTAGTGAGTAGTAATCGGAGGTGGAACTGGCGGCAACATGGCTGAGCTTTACAGATCTTCATCCATAAAATGTGTAAAACGAGGCAGACAGGTTTACAACATGGCAGGGAGCCTTAGGCCCGAGGAGCAGAATCCTGGTGACCTCAGTCCAGCTCCTTGCCCCAGCCACCATTTGTCCAACACTTTCCTGGCTTTTGTGCAATTTTTTGCTCATTCTAAAAGGTCAAAATGCTTCCCTTAAGCCTTCATTATTGGCATTAACAGCGTAAAGCTATTGTGCTGGGTTTTGTTGTATTTATGACCCCCTCCTCCTTTTGCCTTCAGCCACACTAGCCACTGGAATGTGGCTCCTAAAAGCATCTCCAAAATTTAATTCAGCCCTATTCTGCAAAAGGCTGCTTATTCTGGTTTAGACCAACAGATATTCATGATTGCCACCAAGAGACACTCCATGTACAAAGGGAAATAGGTAATGCAAACTGTTGTCATATGATATGATAGTCCAAATCCATCACTGGTTGCTTGAAACTCCAATCACGCCTCAGACGTGTATTTCACAAGAAACATGAAGTTGCTGCTGGCCAACTTAATGCAGTCCCAAGCCTGCTCCAGCAACAATAAAAGTTATTGCTGGAATGATCAATGTTCTGGACCCAGAGCTGATCACACTTGAAAATTAGACCCACTGAAAGAAATGGGACTAAATTAATCATATAGAGTCCACTCTAAGTATAACTAAATCTGGATCCAACCCTTAAAACAAGGTTCTTTTGGTATTTCCTTATGAATTAAAAATACCTTTCCCCTCATTCATTTTAATCATGTGTAAATCCTTCAAGAAATGCATTAATAGAATGATGTATCATTAATTTTATAATGAAACCATATAAATTCAATCTTTGAATTTTAATTGCAAATACATACAATCAAAAACATTTTGCAGACCATAGACATAGTTGAGAATTCTTTTCTGGAATCTTATGGAGTTTGGTTGCTAAAAGGTTCTTTGAAAACGTTTGTTTTCCAAAACGAAAGGAAAGATTTCTAGGAAATAAGATCCACAGAATGCCAAGGGAGGAAAAACAGACTAATTTTTTATGATTAACTTTTCTACTTTGTATAAAGATATGCTGCATTTTCTGATTCAAATTCCTGATCTGTGTGCCATGTGACTTTCTGTATATGCTTTTTACACATCCAGATCTAACTTTTTAGAGTGTATGTGTTTTGTGTCTCAATTTGGTTGAGGTTTTTCCTTACAATATAGAATTGCATGTTGCAGGGTGGGTGGGTTTGCACATACTTAAAAAATCTGCATAATGTAGCACTAGAATCTTTTGCTGTCAACAAATATTCTTTCAGATGTTTTTCCAAAGGTTTTTTCCTGGACTAGACTGTAGATTATTTTTTAAAATCCTGTAAAGGACACAATACTGTGATTATTCTCATATTCTGATTTAACTGATCTAATATTGGGCAAGGGCCCATCTACCAAGAAGATATCTGGAGCAAACCCTATTTCTCTTGTTCAGTTCTTATTCATTGCAATTGGTCCCACGGTGCCATTTCAGCTTGCGGACAAGGTGACATTCAGCAAAGCCCATTCTTGGCTATATTAAAGCTTACACTGCAAAACAAAAGTAGTGTGTTTTAATTTGTTGTGATTTTTAAACCTCAAAATAGATACAGCAACATTTTGGCTACAAGATGGACAGCTGAAAAGCATGTTTTAATGTTTAGTGTTTGCACTAGTTTTCTGCTTTTGGTGCATGCAGATCCAGTAATTGGCCACAGAGATGCTTCAGAAAAGTAATCATATGTGAAGAGAACAAGCCACCCTTAATGTCCTAATGCAGGCCCCCTTATGAGGGGCATCTGGTACAATTCACTGGATTGTAGTCCAAATCTTACAACCTTCATTCAAGCAAAACACTCATTACTTTCCTTGAATATTTTGTATATACTCTGAAAGTCTCAAATCAGGTGTTGACAGAAGCCATAATCTGTAACAAACTGAAGAATCTTGCCTTGACATCAAATTGTATGAAATGTTTGAACCTGGAATATATAAACTGAGTAAGTACCCACATGTTAGAAAATATGGATTTGCACAGGAAGGATACATTTATACTGCCTCTAGTGAAAAGATGGTACCGCCCAACCAGGACAGAAACAAACTAGATATCATCAGCAAACTAGGTATTTCATACACTGACCATTTGCTATCAAAGTGAACACAAATGTTTACAGATTCTAATGCTCTGTTAGAATTAATGGATATTTGGCAAGCCGTGTAGTATTTTAGCTCAATATACTTTTTCCTGCTATTCGAGTTCTAAACCAGTCCACAGTTAACAAGACCTTAGATCTTTCAAAGCTATCTTATGTGGCTTACAAGATCCTTCTAATGACATAGTAGATCGCTTGTAGTTTTGCATTGCTTATTTAAAAAAAGCATCAATCCTAATTGCATCTTAATAATCTTAATGCAGTCTGTGTTCATTTGCAGTATGTTGTTCCTCAGGATGCACTTAGGATTATCCCTTTTACCCTTCAAATATCCTGTGCTATAAACCAGGTTGATTATTAGTCACTTTCTTAAGACCAGCTAGGAAGTTTCATTGCTGAACAAAATTTGAAGCCAGATCTCATGACTGCCAGACAACATTGGATCCCCTGCATCCTACTGTATTGGGGAATAATCAAGCCCATAGGATCAGAATTGAAAGGTGCCTCAAGGTTGTCTTGTTCCAATCCCTTGCCAATACAGGAAACCCAATACAGGAAGCCCACAACTGCAGCACCAGCAGTCATTCTGCCTCTTCTAGCCAACTTCTACAGAACTGTAAATCTTTCTGATCTAACATGTTGCAACACACGAACCATTCTTCTTTAAAATTATTCATATATTTTGGGACATGTGTACATCCACATCAGAGCTTCTTCTCTTTTCTAGGCACACAGATACAGTAGGATGTTCTATTAATGTCATACTTATCTTCTGGTATGTGCTTCAACATTCCTAGTTTCATCTTTTTTTCCCCTCCGCTCTGGCTTCCATCTTTTATTTTTCTATATTTTGATTTTAGTCACTGCATATTTTAGGAAGCAATGCCATCAGCTTGGAAACATAATACTCAGAGAAATGTTAATTATTTCTGTTTCCCAGCAACTATTGGTGTCTTTGTTTTTCACACTCAGTATTTAATTTCTACTTTCCTGTTAAATGCTGCAGTAACATTTAGGTAAAAACCAAGAAGATACAAAAGAAAAAGTAGCATTGTCTAACTTTATCATCAAACCATTTTTCATAACTTCTAGATGTGTAATAAATGTAACTTCTGTTAGTTGATGTATTCCTAGTAACCAAATAAATCTTTTTAAAATAGCTTTCCACTGTATGGACTTGCTTTGTACACAATGAAGCTATTCAAGTTCTAAATTTATACAAAGCCTCCAATATTTGTTACAAAGTGTTATATATTTGTTTCTAAATTGTCTGCCCAACCTTACATTAAAAGGATGTGTTTACTATGCAGTTTTTTTATAAGAGTATTTCATCTGACAATTAAGACTCACAGAAATAAATATTGCAACATTTCTTCTCACATTTTATCAGTCAATTGTGCAAACATTTTAAGCACTTGAAAAACATTGAGATTTAGGTACTAATACAGCAACACATGTTAACATAATAATCTTTTAATTTAACTACAACCAAATCCCTTCTTTATATGAAGGGAAAGGTTTTTGACAATGTCAATACAACTTTACAACTTTGTCAATGTTCATATGTAGTGCCAATCCTCAAGATTAAAGGTATGATAATAAAAGACAAGCTATGTGACCACAACACCAAAGAAAAAAAGAAAAAGATGAAATTGAGGTGGCTTTGCAGATTGGCAAGTTTACAAAACAAAAATGAGGGCCCCAGCATTCTTACCTTCCACTAAAACAGTTCAAAATCCTCTGATTATACCCATATTTCCATCTCATTTTTCTTACAACTCCTTTCCTACACTTCTAGCAAGCTGAGCAGTGTTAGATCCCTAATTTAAATGTTCAACATTTTATGTCTACACTAACACAAAAAAGTCATTAAGTCATGCTATCAACAAAAAGGTGCCCTAACCATAAATTTGTGAACAGCGCTGTCAACTAGCCAGCACTGCAGTGTCTTCCACAGGATTCAGGTGCCCTAGTCTAGTCAGATCCCAGAAGCCCTTCTGGTAGTTTAAACCATAACAGGTGGACTCTTTTTTAGCCATAGTTCCAACTAAAGGACAAGAACATCATAGCTTTAAAAAGAACAGCAAATGCTTTGGAAGTTCTCCTTCACAAACTTTCTTTAAAGGGTTAGACAGACTCGGGGACAGTTACAATACGGACTCTTAAGGAATCTATTGTTTGTTTTCATGGACTAGTATCACTTAAGATTTTAGAAGATTCACACCTGATGTCAACTAAACTACACAGTCCAGCCTTAAATATTTATTTCGCTTACACATCACAAGCTTGAGTTAGGTGGAATGCTTACAAGGTGGTGTTGAAATGCCCTTATAGGTTATCAGTGACATAAACAGGCACTTAGATTCTGTTGATTTCAGGATTGCAGCCTTGAGCTTTGAAGAAATGCAGTTCAGCTGTATTTACCCACATTATCAATTTCTGATAAGTTTTCCATATTTGCTTATGAATTCTCCTAGTTCCTCATATGTAAAGACCATTCTGGACTCAAAAGTCTACTCAAATCTCAGAGTACCTCAGAGCTGTGTTCAATCTGTCATGCATAACTGTGGGCATCTTTTACTGCATTTAAGAATAGAGATTGATCTGGACAACAAACTATCTTTCCTATGCAGTGTAGAAACGTAAGAGAATATTTTGCTTTTAGTATGAAAATGATTTTATAGAACTGATCTTCTTATATACATCCCAAGCAATCAGAAAAGGAATGTTTGCACCAGATTATTTAAGGTAATTGTTTGCTGCTTTGCTAGAAACATAAGAAGACAAAGTTGTCAGGATCGCTGATAAATAATTTAACACAGTAGCACAACTTCTCGTAAGTGCGGCTAACAGTCTGACAAAACAATGCTCTTTTTGACATGCCCACAAATGAAGTCACAATGTTCCTTACTATTTATTTTGGTCTAGCACAAATCAAGAGTCTGACACTTGGTAAATTTGGGATTGAAGTTGTTCATGTTCCCCTTTTATGTCCTGAGCTCAGCTATTCAGTTCCTGTTGTTTTGCAGAATACATATCTGTCTATCCATCAGTGAGAGGTATCACAGATAATTGGAATCACTTCAGTTGCTGGACAACCTTCAAGGAAAAAAAAATGGAAACAGTATGTCTAAATGACAAATAAGTAACTGTATGTTCTCAAATTCAAAAAATGCTTTATATAAACTTTCTAAACATTCTGAAATATTGCAAAATTTACAGCATACCCATACTTGCCCTTGTTTTCTCATTTGAAGCAAAGCCAATTTTTATACAACTAAGAAGTGAGGTCCCAACCTTCTCCCATGAGACAACTAGTAAGATTAATTATTCTTAAAAATTTAATTAACTCGCTAATTAAACAAGGGCCGCTCATGGTATGCCCCCCCCCACCTTCAAAGGAACCCTAATCTTGATATACAGCCATCTTTTTTTAAAAGCAAGTATCTGGCTCTTGTTGAATCTGATATAGGAGACACATTGTACAACCATTATTCTGCCAATTCATTTTATTAAAAAATAGTCTGCTTCTATTTCTCAGTCTTTTCAGCCAATGAATTAAATCCTAGCAATGGTTGACACACCCACTATCTAGACAAGATAGTGGGTGTGTCACTTTTGAGCCTTTGGGATATCTTCCCTCTTAAGAAATAATTGCTGTCTCATTAAAGAAACAGAAATTCAAGAACATAGCCAAGCTGACAATGGACCATAATTTGCATAAGAAAAAGGCAGGAAAAATACAAATGCATGATCCTTCTATCCCAGATCTTTTGAATAATGTTTTTTCCTGTATTTATAAACATATAAAATTCCCCTGGAAATGAATGCAGAAAAAATCATTATATCATAGGAGGCAGGTAAGTGACTAAGAAAATGTGGAACTGTGCGGGACCCCAGTCCAGCAAAACTGCACAGTGTCATTATTCTATTTTACAGGAGGGGAAATAGGGGTGTTAGACATTGTAACATTGTGTAACATTGTTATCCAGTTTCCTGATGTAATCCCCTTATTTAGGGAAATGCAGATGGGCTGTGAAATTGATCATAGCAGCAGTGACATTTATTAAGGGCTAGAGGGATTTATTCATGTATAGCTTTAACAGAACCTGCCATTTGTAGCTCCTTCAGAAGGCTCAAGTCCTTTTCAATATCTTTCTCTTAGTATAAGACTTTGTGCTGAGTGTGCTCCATGCAGCTCCTCAGAAATTTGTTTTTTCATGCATTGTAGTAATAACCACCCCTGTTGGGAAGATACCGGAATCTATTGTGCAACACAGCCTAGGACAGGTCTGCCAGCTGAGATCACACACATATGGTATTTTAACTGTACCTTTCAAAGGAGTCAGTGAAAGAATTGAGGGTTTCTGCTGCAGGAAGAGACACTGATTTGACACCAAGCCTATTTGCTGAGAAACATGGGGTAGATCTAGCATACACATTTCTCCGACAGCTGATCTACATAGCTTGGCAGAACTGGTGCCCAAGACTTGCCCTGCTCAGTCATCAGATCAACCAGAAATGGCGGCCCTCTTCTCTGATGCTAACAAGGCTTTATTAAAACGAATGTGTGCAATTCCCAGAAAAACGAATGCCATTCTAAAGCAACATTGCTGAAGCTCAAAATTAAAGACATGTAAAAGTTATATTGCTTGCTGATGTAAGAAGTGGCTGATAATGTAAAAAAAAATAAAGTGAACAGGCTTCCCTGGAATGCTAAACCCCAATCAAACATGCATATTTCCCCTCCGACTGCCAAAGTAGGTAGTAGTACTACTCTCTAGATCCTTCTTTTCAAACTTGGTGTCCCCCAGATGTTTCCAATTTCAACTCTCATCTGCTGCAGCCAGCAGTCCTTAATAGGCAGGAATGCTCAGAGTTGTCATCCAAAACATCTGGAAAGTACCAGGTTCAGGAAGACTTCTCTTGGGAATGTTCAATAATGTTTCTAATATGAAGGAAATCATTCCAGGATACCTTATATGACATTCTCAATGTTATGAAAACAGCAAAGATGTCATGCAATATCCAATATTATGCATTTAAAACAACTGTACTGTATGTATAGAATAGGACTGAATAGGAATCCTTAGTACCTATAGACCCTCAGATCAATGCCATGTGGGCCTATCACAAGGATTAACTTACATCTTTATAGCCCCTAGACTTGTCCATTCAGTCAATTTCAGATTTCTATTTCTAATGCGACACACACCTTATTAGCTGCTTCCAATGCATTTATTAGGTTTTGTAATTCTTCTTTATTCATTTCTATGGAGAACAACTTGATGTCACCATTCTCTGTCAAATCCAGATCAAGGTTTAAAAGTGGCATTTGCAGCATGGATAGCTTATCGCTCGAGAGAGCAAGCTGTACAAGAGAATAAAACAAAATCATAAGGCAGCTGAAAGGTTTGCTTACTTTCACTATAAAGTTTAAAGTTACAGAAAAATTAAGAATGCCTATGACCTCTGCAAAGACAGAAAGCTAGTCCAGGAAAAAAAATCAGCAATAGTACAGCAATCATCTCAGCAAAGGACATTACAAGAGTAATTACTCTTTTGAGCAAACATTTCACATTATGGCCAGCTGTTCTGCAAACTACTGGTTGTGCTATTCTCATTAATGTGACAGAACTACAATAACAAATTTAGCTTTCAAGCTTTTGCACAGATTTTATGAAAGTACTGGAGGTTCCATATTTAACCCAAGCAGAACTGCATGAGGCATTAGTACATTTTTCCTTTAATATCAGCAGATTGTACTGTGCAATATATATATACTATAAGCCCCAGTTCAGGACAGTGAGGAGATACTATGACACGCTTTCTCCAGTGTGCTCCTTTCTAGATGTTTTGCACTTGAATTTGCATCAGCTCCAGCTAGAAAGGCCAATACCCAGGAATCTCGGGAGACATTTTCCCAAACACCAGGTGGGCACCAGGTTAAGAAAGACTGTACTATGAAGTACCAGTTGCATTATGTATATATTCAATCCACTTTCCACCTATGGCCCTTCACAGTCTTCCTGTTTCTCAGGCACAGGATCATGATCATGCCAGTAGATGAGACCTGAATGCTTTGTGGATCCTTTGCTAGATACTGTACACTATTATTTCATAGTGTACAGTATTTAGCAAAGGATATCTCCATACTGCAGAATGAACCAACTTGAGTACTGCTTGAGATATCCTTAATGCTAACATTAAGGACACTGGGCCTGGGGACCATATTGTGATTCATTACCTGTAAATGTGTTAGTTTTAGGCTGGCTGGATAGCTCTGGTGCCCATAACTAAAGTTCCACTAATTGGAATATAACTGGGTTCTTGTGAAAAAGTGTCCCCTTCATTCCAGCATGAGAGAAAGTGGTAGAATGGGCCTGAATGTTCAGGGCTGGGAGATAAAAGGAGTGAGGAATGACAGCTGAGTGGTCTCCCTCCTGCTGTGTCAACTTGTTGTGCACTGTTATATTCTGGAAAGTTGGTGGGACTCTACCCTAAAAGAGACTCCTACTTCAGTACTGAATTGAGCAGATACAATTAGTACTTCATTATTTTGCTTGAAATAATGTATTAAAGGTTCCCTGTAACTGCCTGTTTAATTTTTCCTTCCTATATGAGGAGAAACTGAGGGAGCTGGGTCTTTTCAGTCTTGAGAAGAGAAGACTCAGAGGGGACCTGTTAGCAACATACAAGTATGTGAGGAAGTGCCACACAGAAGTGGAGGGCAGGATGTGTTCCAATAGAGCAAACCTCAGAAACCAAGATTCAAGGTGGATGCCAGGAAGTACTTCCTGAGGGTTAGGATCCCAAGGGTATGGAATGGGCTTCCATGGGAGGTGGTTGAAGCCCCATCACCGAGGGTGTTTAAGGATAGGCTGGACATGCACATGGTAGACATGTCATGAGTGGAGCCAGCTGGAGCCAGGGGTCAGACTAGATCTCCTGGGAGACCCCTTCTGGTTTGCACTGTTTCTATGTTTCTAAAAGTTCTAGAGACACATAGCTTATACTCTCCCACCACCCATCTCTGGCTGTATTCCATCTGCATCCAGAACTGAAATTGTCCCAATCTAGAATCTTTCATAGCACCCAGTCATTTTGATAGAGGCAAACAATATGACCCTAGTCCAATTTAATTGCCAATTACCAATTTAAACAAAAAGCATATACTGCTTTTAGTGTGTAAAGTAGAAAAAGTAACTTTCCTCAGGTTCTTCTCATTGAGCTTTGCTTTAGATCTCCTTGTATATCCATCTTAAGTTGGCTCCACCACAGCCTACATTCCCAGGCAGGACTCTGCATGTCTTACTGTTCCTATAGAACTGAAAATAACAATCGTGGTCTAACCTTTAGCTGCCAGTCAAAATCCAGGAGCTGTGATGAACAGATGGCGTTTGTTCTTTCAAGTAAGGCATTCCTGATATCATGTCTCCTGCCTTTCAAGCAAGTCATAGCTGCTCTTTGAGAGTCAGAATTCAGCTCACTCAGTGGCTCAATGGCCTACAAAAGAGAGACCATAATTATTTAGATTTTAAAGATATCTGTTGCATACAGAAGCAGAGGAATTCAGTGGACACAAAGATAACCAGATGCCACTTCTGCCATAATTCCAAGGAGTCACTAAAACTATGATCTTCCAATCTTGCATCTTACACATGTCCTGCCTCACCACAGAGCTGCTCCTACTTCTCCAATACTAAAAAGTAACTTTTATGTGCAGTGCTGTGAGCTCCAAAACATTACTTAGCATTGTACAGTAAATCTACTGTGCAAGAAAGTACCAGAGAGATGCACCCAAGCTGTGCACGTAAAAAAAAAAAAAAAAGCCCAGGAATGGCATGACATCCAGCATCACCTAGCACAACCCAGCATCTCCAGCAGGGAGAGCTGTACAGCTGCATGGTTTGGCTGCAAATGTCTATACTGAATCCCACTCGTCTGTTCAATGATCCTCTGGGGACTATAAGTCCTCCAATTGCATAACTGTGGATGTGTGCATGGTTTCTGGCTGAACAATTAAAGCCATGGTTTAAAGCAAGTCGAGCACTTAAAAAAAAAATCTGATTTGAAATCTGGAGAACATTAAGCTTATGTTTTACTCACTAACTGGATTGGCTCAATGTTCTTTCCTGGTCAGAACATTTGCATCTGAAAAGGGCACATGTGCAGGGAAAGAGAGCATTCTAGTCCTTCACCATTGCATGTGTAGCTTTCTTTCTGGAGGGTGCCTATCCAAAGAACAGAGCTTATACAGGGAGCTCTCCACACAAGTCAGATTGCAGATTTTCTTGCTCATGAGGAAAATCTCCAAGCAGAGAGGAGGCTCTCCTCCTCAGGCAGTAACACTCCATGAGCAGAAAGCAAAGAAATGCAATAGTGGAGCGGGACCAGGCAGGAAGGAGCACTCCTCACCATGGGATGGCTCCAGTCAGACTCAGAAAACCTGTACAGGACTCTCAAAATTGTGACTTTAAATTCATAGAGAGCAGAAAAATGAGTAAGAAGATATTATTGCATTGTTTCCTGTTTTTATACCTAATTGTCCTTAGCAAATCTTTCAATTTTTATACTGAAAAGTGGTTTGGAAATGTTTCAAGTACAGCCAAAGTTCTAAACAGGCACTGCATCCCTTGCCTTCCAGGAAGAAACTGCATCCCATCATACCAAAGAGAAAACTGGTTTGGCCAATACCTATAAACCAGAGAAGGAACATCTGCCGGAAGTTTGCTTCCCCTCTCTGCTTTTGGTTCCACTGGTCCTGGCACTCACCACTATGTTCACTGCTAAAGGGAGATATGTTCTACAAAATCTGTTAAGATTTAGACAAGTAACTAATTTTTTGAAGAATGAAAATGAAGTAGACATACAGAAGAACAGTACAGACCATTCAAACAACTTGGTGTGTTATAGATTCTCATATCAATATGTCTGGAAATAAAAGACTTTTAAAATTGAATGCTATCCCAAATTATACATTTAATTAAACAATATGTATTAAAATGTATAGAAGAATCTAGCCTGGTTTATATGATCACTGCAGCCTTACACAACTTTCAAAAACTTTACAATAGACCATGGGTTATCTGAAGATTGTTTAACCCTTAAACAACCCCTGCTGCCCAAATGCAGATAACAACAAACAACAGCAATCCCTCATTAGGAGCTGAATAATCAAATGGCTGCTTACAAACATAACAGCCCACTGTGGCTGCAGCTGTTATGCAAACTGACTAAAATATTAATTTATAATTAAATTCAAAGTTACATATTGAATTTAACTCGACTAATCTTGCAATCAATGCATGCTTATAACTTTCCTGATAAATTTTTCTTCACATTCATACATTTTGGCCTAGAATAACACATCGAAGAATTTCTTTTTATAGTTACATCTGATTAACAGATACTCATATGTCCCTCAAAGGCTGGCTTCATAGGGTGATGCTTGGGGAATACTGCTTAGCCCTTGGGAATCTCCACCAGAGGGATCCTCAAGAATCAATTTTGTCCCACATGCTATTTAACAGCTACATGAAATCTCGAGTGTTTTGCTATCAGTATGCTGATAACACACAACACTACTACTTCATTTCCATCAAGTGAGGGTGTGGATTTCTAAGCTGATGCCTGGTTATGGCAATGAACTGGATCAGGGCTAAAAATGAAGCTCAATCCAGACAAGACAAAAATGCTGTTAATGAGTCGTTCCTCTGACAGTATAAAGGTAATCTTCCTGCGCTGGATGAGGTTGCACCCCTTGAAGAACCAGATTCACAGCCTGGGCATCCTTGTGGGTACATCTTTGTGGCTTGAGGCCTAGGTGGTTTCACTGGCATGAAATGCCCTCCTTCAACTTCTGTTGGTGGCACAGTTACATCCCAATCGGTCAGAAACAGCTTGGTTTCAGTAATCTACACTCTGGTAATGTCTAGATTACTGCAAGGCCCTCTAATATGTGTCTGTCCTTGAAGACTGTTCAGAAGGTGCAGCTTGGACAGATAGGTAAGAACTGCGACCAGAAGGTCTGAATATATAACACCAATTCTGGCCTGTGTTCATTCGCTGCCTATATGCTTCTGAATCCAAGTCAAGATGCTGGTTTTGAGCCTAGTTGGTTTGGAATGGTGACATGTGAATGCCTCTCCAAATCATAATCTGTACACTACAATCAATATTGGAGGTCTTCTGAGTGTCACCTCCAAGAGAGGCTTAGAAGCCAGAAACAAGAAGTTCTTTTCAGTGTTGACTCCTCGATTTTGGAATCATTTCCCCCATCAAGGCTCAACTGGCAGTAACTTTGTCATCCTTTCAATGCTAGATTAAGACAGTGCTCTGTGAAGAAGCATTTAAGGATGTCTAAAGCTACCTAATGGTTATTGCTTTCTAACAGGTCTATTCTGCTGTTGTAGTTGTGAACTGTTTTATAAAAATCAACAGTTTTTACATTTGAATTACAGAAAATTTTATAATGTTTTATTGTATCATGGTCCTGTTTAGGAAGCACTGGAAACTGTCCAGAGAGCTTCAGCTAATGGATGGTATAGCTGAAGCTAAATAAATAAGTATACCTGTTCATCCGAAAGATCTTTGCCAACTGTACTTTTGAAATATGCCACCGTTTGTTCTAGAACCTCCATCCAGTCTGTCACATTCCAGATAGTGTTATAATCTTGATATCGAGGGTATGCCCGGCCACACATGCCATCAACTACTTTGTGAAAGAACTGGAAAAAAATAATGGATACAAGACTTTAACAGGATAATATGTTCCATCAGCTCCAGGCACTTCCAACAATAAATGGGTCACTCTGTATTTAATACAAAATAAATCCATGACAGAATGCTGTATGGTTACAAATGTTATATGCGGCAAAATTGTAATTACAAACACCAATCAGGATTATGGCATATTTACCTTGGAATTTAATAATGAATAATTTTCAACTAGCTGGTTAGTCACATTCAAACTTTGTGCAGAAATTAAAGATAATAAAAGTGTCCTGTAGGATTCTGGAAATGTCTTTTTGATTCCTGCAAGGGCAGTCAATTCCGCTGAAGTTATTGACTGAACAATCACAACCACCCTTAACGTAGAGATAGAGCAGAATCATCTCAGAGCTCACCTGTGGTGTGGCAGCACAATCCCAATCTTTTTAGGTGTCAACAGGTGGCACAAAAATACAAGGTGCTATTTGTCTGTAAAATTGTGTTTTTTTCTGAGCCAATCAGACTCACTGCAGACACAATGAAGTATTGTCTTCTAGCAAAGGCCAAGTAGGAGAAGGAAAAGCAAAATACAGTCATACAAAAGTATAGCAGGCAGATTCTGTTAGTAGGTGTTTCGGTTTCATATACTTTGTTTCATTTTTTCCCCCCCAGACAACAAGCAGCTCTCCCATAACACACTACATGTGTACTATGAAATCACTGATTTAAGGCCTGACAGGAGTTGCAAAGGATACAGAAGTTTAAAGGAGAAAAAGCATCAGTAACACAAATCTATCTAGAGAAAGCATTTAATGGACAAAAGAGAATTAGATTTAACAAGCAGAGAAGGAAAGACTGATGCTGGCATAAAGTACACGTGCTAAAGCATTACTACACCAGCACCCAAGTACCAGTCCTCCTACTACCTGCATCCAACATAACGAATGCCTATTTATCCACAAGGTCTGTTGTATAATGATCTAAGATTGTAAGTACATTTCAACCAAAAAGTAAAAGCTTTTACAAGAAAAGTAAATATCATATTATATATGCATACTGTTTCATTATTTATCTTGGAAAGGAAAGCTGTTAGATATCCTTTAGTGATGCTATTTGTATCCTATTATTTTAGAAAGCTCAGTGCAGCTTCTATCAGGTTTCCCTTTTAGGTTCTGACAGAGTCCACATGTGTTTGGCTTCAGAAATTTTACAGCTTCAACTACTAGACTATACACTCCAAAGCTGTTCCTTCCATTTTCGCTAACTAATTCTGTACTTTATATGTGTAACTGAGACAGTAAAAAGGGGAAAGAGTTCCTATTTTTAGGAGGAGGGAAACACAAGTAATATGCAACAGCACCTTTTAATGCAACAATTCTTATATTGCCTGAAAAATGGAAAGAGGCCATGTACTAGGTCTCCCCCAGACCAATGTTCAAAAACTGATGTAATACTAACACAAAGCTCAGCTTGGAGTCTTCAGCAGTATAGGAAGGGTCTACCACTTCAAGAATGACTGTAGCAAAGGCTTTGTGACAGAACTTAACTATTCAGTTGTTACTGTATACAAAACATAGCTTAGTTAATGCTTATTTACACTCCCATGAAGGGCCTCATAAGACTTCAGCTAAGTCTTAAAAGACCAATTTAAGAAAACACTTCATGGATCTCCTAAAGCTTGAACAAGTTCAGCAACGAAATAGTACAGAATAATTCAAGTATCATTACTGAACAAAATAAGACTTGTCCACAGAACAAGCATGTCTGTTAACCTGAAGTACCAGTACAGCAAGGGTATACAAGAATGTTCCCCTCTTCATGAGCAGGAATGAAGGATGGTTTTCCAGATGTTGGCCGACTGCAACTACCATGAGTTCTAGCCAGCACAGTCAACTCTGTATTAAGGCCTTTCCATTATTCAAGTTGCAGCAGCGCCACAGAGTACTACATGTTGACTGACAAAGAGCTGTGGCATAAATCAGTGTCAAGGAAAGGGAAACACAGGAGTAGAATGCACACAGACATTTGCTTGGTGAATGCAGAAGCTTCTCAATAAAAGAATTCCACATTGTTGATGCAAAACCAAGTTTGAATGTAACCTCATAGAACTTACAAACTAATGTCAATGTAAGCAATTGTTATTATGTGATACCAAGCTGTCTCTGACTTATGGTGACCCTATGCCCTCCAAAATGCCCAGCTCAGCTTTTTTAAGCTCAAAGGCTGTGGCTTCCATTATGGAAGCAATCCATTTCATTTTTGGTCTTCATCTTATGTCTTCGACTATTCCTAACATTATTGTCTTCTCTAGTGAGTCCTACCTTCTCTTCATCAGCCCAAAATGCAACAGCCTCTATTGTGTCACTTTTGATTCCAGGAAAAGTTATTGCATAAAAGTTAAGAGCAGATATTGGGAGGAGTTCTAAATGTGGGGTTCAGTTCTGCAAGATGGGATGTTTCAACCTTTCCTTCCCCAGGTGGAAAACACACATACACCACCCAGGGACCTATTTTCCCCTGTGAGGTAAACAGCAGTTTAAGTGAAGTGGAGGAAGAAAAGCAGAAAAAATACTTTGAATACTAAGTAGACTTTAGAACAACATAAGATTAAACACTTTGCAGCAACAAACTTCACTGTAAACAGCAATTTATTTTCTCTTGCATAACTTGTGGCAAGTGATAAAAGAATAGGAAACCCACTCGGGAAGGCACGACAGGCTTGTAACATTACTGCATGGAGAACACAAAAACTGACTTTTTCTCACACAGTACAGAACTGTGGACAGCACAATGCTTCACATGTTTTCTCAGAAGGAAAATCTACTAGATTCACTGCAGCTCAGTTCCAGGAGACTATGCATAGCACTGCAGCCTGAATTAACCAACATAACTGATTGGTCACACATTCAGGAACAAAACAGGTTAGTGTAATAGCTATTGGTATTAGTATTTCAGAAATTACTGCTACAATCTCATACACACTTACTTGGGAGCAATTGTAGTATTCACACAATGCAAGATTTATTCATGGACCCTGCCAGGGCCACTAGTTTAGGCAGCCTTTTCTTTAAAGACTTCAACAAGACATCTAACTCTCTTTGGCCTTTTAAACAGTTATAATTATTTCTGCACCATTTTCATTGATATATCATTGTCTGAGCTTTGATCACAATCAGTGAGATAAAAAGACCCTGAAGGTGCTTTTTGTTTAGTTTTTGTAACAGAAGACCTTGATTTTTGTTTAAATGGAAAAAGCAGACATTTAATTTTGGTATAACTCAAAAAGCACACACAAGTTTTCTGATTTTTCTGAATAAAGACATTCCAGGCAGGGCGACCCAGGAGAACTAAAGATAACTCCGTGATGCAGAAGCTGAGCCCCTCGTCTATTTCCAGGCGTCGGGTTCACACAAGAGAGGATGGCCGTCACTTGTGGGCCCTGCTTCGGCGGCCTCAGAGACCTCTGACCGGCCGCGGGCCCGATGCCAGGAGCGCGGAGGAGGCCCAGTTCGTGGCGGGGGCAGTGACGGTACCACAGTCACTCCTCTCTCTCTCAAGGACCCCGGGGAGAGAAGAGGCCTTCCGCCCTGCGCTCCCGCAAAGTCCGCCGCGGAAAAAAGGAAAGTGCCTTTGGCCCAGAGCAATGGCTGCGATCCGCCGCTCCCCCCGCCCCACTCACGCTCTACGCGCGCGCGCGCAGGCAGCCCCCGCCCCCGCCTCGCGCTCACCTTCAGCGTTTCCTCGGCCGGCAACTTCTCCAGCCGCTTCATCGTGTTCCACCTCTCCCTCCCCACCCCCCGCACCCCTGGGCAATTGCGCGCGCGCACCCACACACAGAGAGCGAGCGCGAATCCGCTACCCACTCGCCCGGCCAGGGGCCACGTGACCCAATCTTGGCCTATCCGCCTTGCTATAGCACCCAACGGCGGCCGCTTCCGTCTCTGCGTCTTCCTCCCGCCTCCCTGTCAAGACAAGGAAGTAGAGCGCACGCGCGGCCCCGAGTCGCGCTTTTTCCGCCAGGACTGGCAGCAGTTGACCCAGGCTAGTGGGATGCACGCGCTGCTGTGCTAGGGCAGTTCCCGAGGCAATGGCCGTTTCTTTTTGCTGCACGAGGTTTGCTCGTAAAGATACTATTTTATTTTCAGAGCAGTAGTCGTGTTAGTTCGTTGCTGCAAAAGCAAAAGTGGTGTGGTACTGCAGGACTCTCCATGCGATGACAGCACAGACATTATAATGTAATAAAACACTAATCCGGGTTTCCAGATAGATCCGCCACTGTACCAGTGTCAATCCTGCTGCCAAAAGGCCTAATGCTGCTCTTTTCAAGGTATTAACAAAGTTTCCTTTGAATTTTAATGATGGATCTCTGCAAGTGAAATGAGCACGCTGTCAGGTTCTTCTCTGCTGTGATTAATATTTTATGTCGTCAACGGAATGAGCTTCAAATCAGGTCAAATATAAATTGATTTCATTCTTTTTAAAACAGTGCTGGTAATCAGTTTCAGAAGACTCTGTGTATAGGAGAGCGCACTATTTGCTTGTTACATTTCTGTACCACCCAACAGCCGAACAGCTCTGTGCTTCACAAAAATTAAAACCTTAACATATAAGACAGTAATACATCATCATCATCATCATCATCATCATCATCATCATCATTATTATTATAACATTTCTATGCCGCCCCTTGCTGAAGCCTCACAGCTGGAATGAAACAGATGAGTCCAAAGAAGAGATTGAGTAGTAGTTACACAAGAACCCTGAAGAAGAGGAATGCACAGTAATGAAGAAAATAAAGAGCAATTAAAATTCTACAAGAAAAGACAGGTTATTTGCAGATAGGGCTGAAAATTCTCATTTTACCAGCATAATGGTAAATTTATCCAGTATAAGCAGGATAAATGTTTTAAGAAATATGACATGGAAATGTGTTGTATATCACCTGGGAATGATACATAGAACTGGTATTTAGTGTACAGTAATTAACATATTAAAAAAAAAACAGTCCTTGCCTGCAAACCAACAGTGTAAATGAGTTAGAATTTCAGCACAGAAGCTGACACTGAGTCCTGATTTTACCTAAGAGCTGAATGAGCAATCTGAAAAAGAACTGATGCATATGTCTGTGTGCTTCAAAATGATTTTTGAATGATCTCGTATCACATATATTTCCTGACTGATATACCATCCCCTTTCACATAGACCATTTTTTACAGTCCAGTGTTGCTTTTGCAACAATGTGCAAAACAGTACTTCAAGCATCCTGATCCATTTAGCACACAATCCTATATAAGTTTAGGCAGAAAAAGCTACAATTCTGATCATTCCCCAGCAATTCTGGTTTGAAATGTCACAGCAGCGTTCCACACCAGTTTCCAGACATTTTTCAGAAGCATCTACTGCAATCAAACTGTGTGAAAACTAGTGTAAAGGCCTTTGGGTCTCATTGTTTCAGTAGGAAGTACTGTATTTAAGAATGCTCTTAACTTTCACTACGGAAATAAAAGGAGCTTTAATTGAACGGTACTCTTCTCAGATTCCTCAAGTGATATACCTTGCAGTAATCTATTGTTTTCCAATCAGGATTAAAAAACAAACAAGGAGTCTTTGGGCATCCTAAAGTATATCAAATGCATTATGGGATATGTTTTTATAGACCTCTTTTCCAGAAGTCTGAAGTAGTTTAGAAAGAATACAAACATGGGAGCTGATGGAAAGCGGGGAGAAGCTAAACGGTGCAGTGGAAACAAATTGCAAGAGAATCTTGTTAGGGATTCTAATCTGTATTAGTAGAGATGGTGCTAGAGTGGAAGTTACTAAGGTTGCGCAAGTGGCTAGTGTCACGCCTGAATGATACACTTTGTAATCTAGTCAGAAATAATCCCATTTGTCTTTGGCTGTATCAATTATGAATTTTCATATTTGTGTATGAAATCTCTTCAAAACTGTTTTTTTGCAGTGGGAAGCTTCATGTATATTACAGTAATAATAATAGGCAGTGGCCCCAGGCAGTGGATTTTGAGGGTTACCATTAAAGGCAGCCAAGTGGTAGACTGACAAACCTGATTCATAGGACACAATCTACCAGGAAGAATACCAGTACATTTCTCCTGGGTTGTACTCTGTGAAATGGTGTGAGCATCTGCACTAAGATTCGCCAGAGAACAACAAAGCTGGTATGATCCCAACAATTTCCAATGCACCCTGGCATGCATGCAAATAGGGAACCCTGATAGATGGAATAGCCAGGAGGCATTCTTTTTCAAAGTGCATGAGATTGGCTGAAAAGTATGTGGAGTAAAGCTGAGCAGAACAAGCAGAACAAAGTGCAGGGATTTCTAGTCACATGGACAAAATGGGGCGCCCTCATCCCTGCCAAAGTTCAATGGAAAGAAGAGCTAGAAGATGGGGAATGGAGCAATGCTTGGGTCTTCAGACACACACAAACATGATCCTTCCACTAAATCCTAAAAATCCTAATAGAGGTCTGGAAATGTCATAGAACTCAGTGGGGCTTCTGAGAGAGAGAGGGTCAAAAAGCAGTAAGAGGTGCAGGGGGAAGAGAAACCTAATGTCAGAGTATCAAAGTTACCGCAAACACAAAGATGTTTAGTCTTAAATGTGCCAGAGCTGAGGAAAGAGAAACGCCTGAAGACGACATTAGAGTGGGCAGAGGCTGGACCCTGAATGATGGGTTGTGAATTCAAGTCTCTCTTCCAGGCACACTTGGTTGGTTCTTCCTACTCCAGCACAGAGGTAGACAGGGGTGATTGCTTTGTGGTGGCAGCTGTCTGATTTAGGGGTTTGTGTCACCACCAGAGGCTTGTTAAGAAGCTCAAGAGTTGGAGAACACTAAGGAAGGGCCTGGGATGGGGTACTGCAAGTTGCAATGGAGGAAGAAACAGAGCAAATTAGGGAGGGAGAAATCAGGCAAATGGTGCTCTCATTCAAAGGATCCCAGCCCTTAGGAAATTCTTTCAGGTGGATTCAGAGCTGCAGTGGAGCAGAGGGGTCAGGAAAGCTCCATTACTGTTTTATTTTCTCACAAACTTGGAATCAAAGCCATCATGCCCAACTCTGCCTTGGAGGAAAGTTGCGGTTGTCACCAAACTGCACTGATTTGTCAAAATTTGCAAGCCTTCAGTATAATGGAGAGCCAGTGTGGTGTAGTGGTGAAGAGCATGGGACTGGGACTCAGAGGATCTGGGTTCTACTCCCCGCTCAGCCATGGAGCCAACTTTGGGCCAGTCACAGACTCTCAGCCCAACCTACCTCACAGGTTGTTGTTGTGGGGATAAGATGGAGGAGGAGAATGATGTAGGCTGCCTTGAGCCCTTTGTAGGAAAAAGGCAGGATATAAATCAATCAATCAATCAATCAAGAAAGAAAACCAATTTTCAAATAACCCCCAGACTCTAATATCATATGACCTATTACAAAGTTCTGAGCACCCAGTCACTATATTTGTTTTGAATTGGTTATGTAATAGCCTGTTTTGGCAACCCAATCAGTCATTAGCTTTTTTCCCTAAATGTTCTGTCCTTGCTCTTTTCAATCTTAGTCACTTTCAGGGTCATCTTTACACTGTAACTTGGAGAGACATTGTTGTATATACATGCAAACTCTTCTAAATTTTGCACGTATTTGCAGGATACCATGTTACTGATTTTATATTTATCCATTGTAATCCTTCTGGATTCTTTACTTTGCTTTTTAAAAAGCCCCTAAAAATCATTGTGTAGTTAACTGTGCCTCACTGGATTTCAGGTACTATACTCTACTTGGGGTTTTGTTTTGTTCTTAATTGAGTCTCACCATATACCAACTGGAGTCAGAGGAAAACAGAAACACAGAACAAGAAACATAGAAACAGAGGGAATCAGAAGGGTCCTGCCAGGTCATCTATTCTGACCCACAGCTCCAGCTGGCTCCACTCATGACATGCTCCCATGTGCATGTCCAGCCTATTCTTGAACACCTTCACTGCTGGGACTTCAACCAAAGGTAGAAAACAGGAGGTCTCTGAGCCCACAAGTTTTCAGTATCAGAACTGATCTTCCAGTTCTTAGAAAAATGTACTCTTCTCCCATCTCTGCTCTTATTATTGTAGAAGGCTAACGTACGTGTGTGTGTGTGTGTGTGTGTGTGTGTGTGTGTGTGTGTAATCAGACAAGGAAGAGTCAGAAACCTTTGCAGATCTATTACATGATGCAAGGGATCTGTTAACAGAATCCAGTCTACTTTCCACCCTGACATAAAGCGTATATGAAATCAAGGAGAATTAAATATGCTACATAGTTATTTACCTGCTAAGGTCTGAATATACCTTTGGCCCTTCAAACACAAAATCTGTTTGCATTTCTTCAAAGCTTTATCTTTCTGACATGGGTTGATTGTCTCTTTTTGAGGTTAGGGAATGAAGCTGCAAGAGTCTATGCCCACCCTATTTCAGTGCCCATGACAAAGGCTTCTCTTGTTTAAAAAAGGTTATCTCTAAATTCAGCTGTAAGGTTTTTCTTTGCTCCCTCTATAGCATACCTGGTATGAACAACGTGTTTATTTTTCCACTGAGAAAAGCATTTGTATTTTTCATATATACCTCACTGATATCAGGATATTGCTTCACTTTTACTGCAATATACAAAGTATTCCCTGCCATACACACGCTCCTTTCTCCTGGCTCAAGATTAGATAGCTCTTTTTGTAGTCGGTATAAGGACAACTTCTATGCATCTTAAGCTTTTGCTATCAAAATAGGAAAGATTGAGATTTGAGTCTGAGAGAGTAAGATTAGGTCTGCCAGGGGCTCACTATGCAGTCAGAGTGTAGGTCTTTTGGGGAAGAAAATTATTTCTTGAGGACACCATGCTCTCTTGGACATGCAGGTCTTCCTTCTTTGCCTAGTAACAATATTATTAGGGTCCAGAAGTAAGGACAAATAGTTATAAATGTGTGCATGGCTCTATATTGACACAAGTTGGAACTTGTGGAACTCTAGGACAGCCATCTTGTGGTCACATGATTCCCTTTCTAGCTCTTCTAGAATGGTAAAACAATGAGAGTTAGTTGGGGGTTCTGAAAAGGAAACCTTGGGCACCTGAGAAAGGAGGCTGTAGCCCAGGAGTCCAGGGGACCAAAGTTTTGGTGAAAGACAGCCTCACACAGATAGCTTCAACTGGTTGAGAGCCACTGGACCCAGCTTTGCTGCAGTTTCTTCTTCTGCAACATCCCCTTACAGTCCCCTCTCCAGTTATCTTTCTCTTTTCAACAGACCCCACCACATCCACCATCACTTCTTTCTGGCTTCCCATCAGTGTACCTGGTAGTCCTTTCTGCTCCTGCTTCTTCTCTCTCCTATCTCAGCTGAAAGTTATATCACAACCCTTCTCCAGGCATCATACTGTTCCTTCCCTCTACTTTCCAGATAGTACTGCTAAGTTACCTTTCTGTCTCCTACTCGAACCTGTATCATTGGCATTCATTGGCCAATGTGTGGCTAGGAAAAGGGGAAAGGACACTTCTCTGTTGTGTTCCCTAACCTTCATGCATGACTTGGGGCTATTCTTGCAGATCAGCTTCTATTCAACTTTGCAGATGGACTACCGGTCATGCTTCAACAAATGGCAGCCATATGCGGTTCATGAGCAGCACCCTGGCCACCTCTAACACAATACCAGAGTAGGCTTCGGGATCTTTTTTTTTTTTACATAAAAAATGTTTAAAATCCTATTTTGTCCATTTGCACCCAACCCTGATCCTAACCCTATTCAGCAATGCAGGCTAAAGAGGTGCTAAATTTCACTGAACTTACTTTGGAGCTGAGTAAAACTCAAATGGGTAAGATAATACTTTGTTTACATTGGATCAACTGTTGCAGTAATAACAGGGCCAATATTGACATCTAAGCATTTGAAATACTCTCAGCCTTTTGGGGGTTGTTAGGACTGTTGAACCTGAGTGCAGAAGGTCTGTTTGCTGCTAGAACTACCCCCAGAAGACCATCATCAAAGATATTTAGCATTGCCCATTTGGGCCATCTCAGTTTGGTCCTGTTTAGTTGGGATGACAGTGAAGGAATGTAGACAAAGCCTATTTTACGCTTGGCTTAGCTTAAGGCTGCTTGGAGACTCTGGTTTTTTTCTCCCTAAGCCAGAGTACTTAGGGGCTGGAGGCGGGAGGCATTCCTGGGTTGGTTAGTTAAATGGATGCAGAGTGGAAGCAATGGGAGAGTCAAAAACAGTGGCTATCCACACATTTGCCTGTGTAGTCCTTCCACTTCTTGGGTGTTACGAGCTAACCGGGTCACTGACTGCACTGCACACACTGCAACATTTTGTCAAGTCCCAGTTGTTGCTTTTGATTGTAAGCCCTTGGCGTATCTACCAAGAATTCTTTCCTTTTAAAGCAGGTGGTTATTCTCTTTTAGAGTTTAAGCAGACTCTGCTTGGCCTGAGTTAAATGAATTTGGAAAACACTTTTAAAAGGCATTACGAGACTTTATATAAGAACATAGTTTCTGTTCCTATGGATTGCTTGGATTACATGGGATGCATAGAGAAACGCTTAACTAACGCTAATACGTCTCTTACTCAGTAGCTTTTTGGGTTGCTAAGACAAGTCTGAAGATTGGTCTGCATCAGGTTGCCTGCAGATGCTTTTACAGGTTCCACTGTTTCTGTACTGCTTCACAGTCCAGATCGACTCTCCCATTTAATCTATGCCCTACATTGCGTTTGCAAATAGTCTGCATGAATTTTTCAATAGATAATCTTTGGTATGGATGAATTATGCAACATAAGACTTCAGCTAGTTGATAGGTCTTGAGGCAACAAAACCTATGTGTTTGCAGTAATGTCCTCCGTCATCATTACAGATGTAACATTTCCTCAAATATTGAATCTAGGGGTGTAGAGAAAGATCATGTCTTCTCCTAGGTTTGACAAAAGGGAATTTGAGAGAAAATTAAATATAACCAGTACCTTCTTTCTTAGGAGATCTAAATCAACCATACTGCTTTAACAATATAAATGGATCATTTATATTCACATAGAAAACACTTATATATAAAACTGGTCTATTTGACACAGTAATGAAAAAGGCAGAGGAAATATGTTTTTATTTGATTGTTTTCCCAAGTTGCCTTTTAGGGAAAAAAATTCCCCTAAGAATGCTTATATAGATATAAAAAAATCCAGTACATTTTTACTCAGAAGTAGGATCTAGTTTGTTTAGTGGAATTTTCTCTCAGGCAAGAACATCCAGAATGACATGCTCAAAAATATAAATTCCTCATCAGCATAATTTTATACACCGTTACCTGAGAGTAAGCCCTATTAATCTCAGTAGAACTTACTTTTGAGTATATATACATAGGATCATGCTACGGATCAAGACTGTATCCAATATTAAAGGGGGAGAGGAGAATGAGCTATAAACTACCGTATCCTTGCGTTACCTAAGCACATTTTTATGCTGATTTTATCATCTGAGTAGTGGGGAGTGGGGAATAAAAGTTGAAAAGAGATGCCTCAAATTTTGTAGAAACATTTTGACAGTTTCATACAGTCACAATATTAAGGACTAGTAGCATATTTAGTATTTGATTAAATGTTAGAACATTGCGAATATTACACTCTATTGTGTTCACAGGAATTATTCCCTGATGCTGTAGATTGCCTTATATAAAAGTCTTCATAGTGCACATTTCAAATAAGTAAAATCTTGTAAAATCTTGAAAAAGCATTTTGTTCACTCCAACTATTTCAGAAAAGTTCTTTTTCAGTGTTCCGTAAGCATTACAAATACATGAATTTGGTGGGCAAATTCATCCTGGGTGTGCTTTTTCTGGTATCTCCCTGCATCCACCCACAGCTCAAGGAATCTTTTTGCAGGCCTTCACATCTCTACCATTATGATATAATGTGGGAAAGTACTTTAAAAATCACCCTTCCAATTTTTGAGGGGTGATGGGGGACTCATGAGATGTTAAGGTCTTGCATTGCCTTCAGGTATAGTTGGGAGTGGCAGTTCTGCATGTTTTGCCAGTAAACATCCACAAAATTGATAAATTTGTACAGACAGTGCACCCTAGTTTTACACTGTCAGCTGGGAATTGGAGTTCAACATCTGTGTATAGTTTTCTGCTGCCCGTCATGTGAAATCCTCCATTTGAAGAGCATCTGTGTTTCCTGGACTAGTTCACAAAGCTGAATGTAATGGTGGAGCTGGTTCTATATTTTTGCAGAGAGAAGTGTGTCATTAGCACTAAGTCTTCCCTTCTACGGTGTTAAAAAACAAAAGCAAAGTAGCTTGCAGCAGCTTGGCAACTGACGTGAACTTTTTATTTTTGTGGTGAGGCTTTGGAAGCAGAGCAATTCTCCTTGCTTCCCATGTCTTCCTGTAATGGGCTCGTCCGGTAATGGGCTCTCCCCATGCTTTATGGCTGTTTCTCTCAGAGTAGGGAGCTGTTGGGTCTCTATTGTAAATTCATGAGCTAAGTTACTAGGATTTGTTTGCTGAGAGAGTTTCCAGATGAGGTTTTGGTTGTGCAATCACCTCGCCTCATTTGTAGAAGTTGACCAGAGCAATGGTCCGGACATTGTCGTCATCCATGCATACCCCTCCTATGTTTTCCCACCACTATTTTTCTTACCCCAGAGGGTGTTTTTAGTTGAAGGCCTCCTATCTACTCCTACATTAAAAGATTTTGTACTGTAAGAAAATAGCAGAAGCAGTGAGAAAAAACAGGATTAGGAACAGAAGCTGTTGTTGTCTGGACATCCCATCAAATTTTGTGAATGAGGCAGAGCAATGAAGTGCTAAAAACCTTGGCAAAAAACACCCAGGAAGTCTGTTAAGGAGGGAAAGGTGAATTAGCTGCACATTGTCTTTTGAGCCATTGGCCTAGAAACACACTAAGAGCCTAACCTCCAACTGTGGGGTAACTGAGCAACATGCGTTTTACTGTTTGGATGTGGCCTTATGAAGTCAGGCAGATAGCGCGTTCTTGGGCCTTTCTAATTTATTGAAAAAAATGCTTAGGTAGCAAGATCCTGGTTCACTTTTCACAAACGGGTCCCTGGAGTACAATGTTATCAAGTCTGTTTCAGCAGCAGCGGTAGGCTGGTGGTGACTCATGGATTTGGATGACCAGCTGTGAGTTTAAATGGCTTTTCCTTTTAAAATGATGTAATCAGCTCAGGTTCACAGCTTTTCAAGTTGCGCTATGCACAGTAGCTTAGGAAACTGGGATGACTTTTTGAGGCATTATTTTCTATCGAGTGCCATAGGAGGCTATCAGAGCAATTCAGGAGGGAATATATAATACTACCAGTTCATGGGGGAATATTGTCTGCTGCTGCTACCACAGGGAAGCAAAAGGTCTCCCCCCAGCACACACACACCCCATTTACTACTGTTTTGAGTTGGAAAAATCCTCTCCTGTTAAACAGGACAGGAGAAACAGCATGTATAGCAAAAGTTGGATGTTTGGCTATTGTGTGCCTCCCAAGGCATTGTTTATTGCACATCTTCTCCTACTGGCTCAGGACAGTTAGCATCTTTTCATTACCTGACTCTCTGGGCACCATTCATGTGTGAGTAGAGAGAAGACTGTGGAATGGCTTCCATAGGATGTGGCCTGCACATGCTTTTCAAGCAGAGCTCTTTTACCCTTTGTATAGGGCAATCCAGCTGCTCAATCCTCCTTTGCTTTCATCTCCTGCTACCACCCTCGTGTGTAAGCAGGGTGTGTTTAAAGCAGGATCAGGCCCACATGCAGGTCCTAAGGACAAGCAGATGGCTGGATCATTCTATGCAAAGAACTGTTTGAGATAAAATATTAGCTGTAATAAAGTGATTGATCATGGCTGTGGCTCACCCAGCACATTAACCATGAGGACCAGGGGCATGGCTCTGTCTTCTGCCCTCTGTACATGCACAGATGTTGAAAAAGCTGTGGGAGCGTTTTGGTATTAAGATATTTGGCCAGTGCTCCTTCTGTACCCTGCCTGGGAATTCAAAACACAGACATGGAAAGTGAATTTGTCAGACTGTTCATTGCATCAGGTCTTCCTATTTTATTTCTATAACAAAGAAATGGGAATAAAACTCATGCATTCATTCTCGAATGTCATGGTGCTGTGCTATTCATTAAATCTGAGATTTCTGGTCTCCTTGAAACAGTTTACATCCAACACTGAAAGATGACAATTCGTTATCATAATTTGTATACATTAGATTTTCTCAACACAATGGCAATTTGGGATTTATCCTTGCTTGTAATGTACATTTCAGCTAACACAGCACCTAATTTATTTTTGTTATTGTGTTTCTGTTTCATGACACTGCAAAGTAAAGAGTTCAGCCTGAGAACATGGCACAGCTATTTCGATGGATCAGATATTGTTGGCACCACCTGATTTCTGCAGAGGGCAAGCGCTGTAGCAAAACCAGGATTAGACTCACCTCTCCAGGACATGAAAGTTTGCAGGAGGCAGCCAAGAAAATTGATAATCAGAGGACTGTCATACCATGTGTGGAGCATTTTAAGGAAGAATATGAGAAAGTCTCTAAGCTGTATATGAACAACAAAATACGGACTACAAAGTACAGGTTATGGAACTTTATACCAAAGAACTTATTTGAACAATTTCACAGGTAAAGCATGCTTCCATGAAAATAGGTAGGATTAGTTCCAGCTTCCACACTAATAGCTGTGCCAGTCTGTTGCAGCAGCAACAGCAAAGAGTCCAAATGACAAAAATATTTTGGCATTAGATGCATGGAGTGTCATTCTTAGTTGGCAGGTGCGTGGATGTAGAATAGCAAGGTTAAATGGCAATGAAATGTGACAGTTTAGTCTTATCAATTCAATTAAGCTTAAAAGTATGCAAAAGAAGCACAGGGAACATTCACAGCAGCAGTCATTGGTAATAGCACAATCACAGTTTACCTTTGCTCGCAGGCCACCTCCTCCGCCTCTGTCTCCACCTCCTCCTCGCACTGGCGCCACTCTTTCTCCTGGGGACCACAGCAGGACAGGGAAGCCCCTCAAACATCCTCAGGCAATGGTGGCATTTGGAGCTGATGGCTTCAGAGGTGTTGAGCTGTGTGATGCCTGCCTCCTGACTGCTGGAAAGACTGAGAAGTCTTGTTTCCACGTGCCAGCAGAATCCTGACTTTTGTAGCTCCACAGAAGGTACAAAGGGTGGCACATCCATCCTGGCGTTGGAATCATCATCAGACTTCCCAAAACAGCAAGAGATCTGCATTTGTGCTTTCACAAGCAAACTGCCATGAGAGCCACTCCCACATTTGGGACATCCATCCCACTGAGTTTGCTGAATGGGTATTGTGATACTAAGTGGGATGTGCATCTGCAACCAGGCCTACTAGTGTGACTCGTTGCCAGCAACTGCAGTTGGACTGGAGTCTACCTATTGCAATATTTTGCTGAACACGTTAGCCAACCTACTTGCTAACCCTAGTAGGTTAGCAAGAGATCCTTTTTGATTGTGTAAAGCTGCAATTTTAGAGCAACCAGACACTGAATGTTTCTACTGTAGTAACTGCTTTGTGCACTATTCATATGCCTGGTTCCATTTGGGAACCATCACTGTCTCGATAGATTAGGGCAGGCTTTCCAAAACTACAACCACTTCTGTTTCCTTGCCCAATATAAGAAATAGTTTGCAAGGAGATACATTTACATGGTCATTTAGGGAGATTTAGACATGGCAAACATCCAAATTGTTTTCTCTTTGAGTGCATGGTTAAATAGCAGTTCTAGTTACATGAACTGTTGCATCCAAAAGTGTCAATCTATTCAGTATTTTATTAATATATTAATAATATATTTCCTGTATTAATACAGGAAATGTCTTTCTGGAGCAAGTTCACTCAAGGTGGCATACAAAATAGTGTATGAGAATACAATAATATAATATTATATAATATAACAACGTTTTGAAAAACAAAGAATACAGCCCTCAAACCCATATATGAAATAATAATAATAATTAGTCAATCTAAAAACAAGTTCCAATCCTAAATTGTTTCTCAGATGGACCCAAACGTGCAGACCATTTTAGTGAAATAGAGTACAAATATTTTGCCAGCCCTTTCGATCACAGGACTGGCATTCCAGTACAGAATACAGTACATTATTTTTGTAAGCGATCCTGCAGCTTGTGCAAAGAACAGGGTAGAAATGTTTAAATTAAATTAAATTAAATTTATGGCAAGTTGTCTCCTGACTCCTGCTTGGCTACTTCACATCATTTGTGGTAAGTTTATTGTAATTTGTGAACCTTAAGACAGGCCACTTTCATAAACATGCTTAGCCACGCCAACTTTTAGGAGCAACCAACTGAAATGGTCAGGCAGCATGTGCTAGCTCAGCCAGGTTTTCCCCAGAACCCTGGCTTATTGTTACATCCAGAAAAGACCAGCTTTAGCATGACATTCTGGTTTGCATCCAATAATTGTTGTTGTGCTCAACACATATGTGCTGGTGAGCAAGCCTTAGGCTCAGATTATAGCTTTAAATATAACGTAATCAAACACTCTTTGGGCGTAATCCTATTATAATCATCACAAGCCAAGATGCAGCATCCTACCAGCAGAGGCCTCCCTGCACGCCCTACATTCTTTGCTTTTTCGCCCACCTAGCCATGGCTTTTTGGCCTGTCTAGTCTCCCCCCACCCCACCCCACCCCACCCCACTTTATCCCATCCAAGGTTGCTTTTCCCACCTCAGCTCTTTCCGTGCTGGCTGTGATTCAGGTCAGAGCATTGTCTCTATGGCCCCTCAGACACTCCAGCAGCCTTAGGATTCACCATCCGAAATGTGCACATTATAAGAAGTTCTTGGTGTATGCCATGCTTTGTTTCATCCCAATACATTCTCTGATCTTAAGTCAGTGTTATGATTTTTTCCTGGAAGTCCTGCAGGGTCACAACATGCACACATGTTTTGCAAGACAAAGAGCACTTTCCTAACCTTCAGCTGAAGGAAATGTAGATTTCAAGTTAATGGCTATTCTTCATTGTGTCATGTCCAGCCACAGAAATTGTTTTTATTTGCAGCTGCTGCCACCCAGACACTCTGTATGCTCTTGTTGTGTTTCAGAGCCGCCAATTTATATTTCTTATTTATCGTTCTGCTAAACTGGGTTCCCGTGGTGGAGGCCTTTAGAAAAGAAATCACAATGATCCCTCTCACAGTGGTGCTTACAATTATTGCTGTGAAAGATGGCCTGGAGGATTGCACAAAGTACAAATTAGATAAAAAGATAAATAACTTTGTTACCCAAGTCTACTGTAGGTAAGTATTTCAGAAATGATCTTACTTCTGCTACTGACAAACAATTATCTCTGTTTCCTTTCTCTCACAACTCTGTATGTGAAGCCCAGTATTCTGTCTCTGTCATGGTCAGATGTTGGTGTACTTTTTCTTACCTTTGTTTGAATGCATGTGGTCGCATCACAGTGCCAGAATTTCCTGCAACTGGCTGTTTAAACCTGTTTCAGCCTTCCAGCCCAATTCTGGAACCGATGGCCATCTATGGAGGCCCTGTGCTGGGAGACGTGTTTGTTTGTTTGTTTGTTTAGAAAATTTCTAGGCCGCCCCATTCACCGAAGCCTCGGGGCAGCTTACAAATAAATAAATTAAAATACATAAATAACAATATAAAATACACATAACTGTATAAAATAAGTTGCCCTGGCCAAAAGGCGATGAGAGTCTGTCGATTTTCCCAGACTGCTCAGTGGCACCCTCCAGATGTTTGACTAGAACTCCCAGAATCATTGGCCATCCTGGCTGCGTCTTGCAGGGGTTGCAGTCCAAAACAGACTACAGTTTTTGCCTGGGGCAACTTTAATGCAAGTCTGGGTCTCAGCTGAGGTGACCGCCTGAGGAGCACCTCCTGAGGGCTGCCCCCAGCCAAGAAAGCCAGTGCCCCCCAAACCAGAAAGTGTTCAGCCTGTCCATCTTTCATGGAGTAGACGACATCAGGGATGTGACTAAGCAGCCTGATATCAACGAACCCTCAAAGAACCAAGTAAGTCAGGGCTGGCACTTGTGGGGCTAGCACATACTTTTGCCTTTAAGTGCAGGTGCATTTTTCTCATACACAAATAGGGAAGGGAGCTCTTTCAGGCTGGAACCTCGGCTGGAGGTGGGGGGAGGGTTTAACCTTTTGCCCCCCCCTACTGTTTTGGCGCAGACTGAGGGCTGTGAGCTGATGCTTGTTGGGATGGGGCAGAGCTCCCATTGAAGTAAATGAGAGGATTTCCTCCTGCTACCTCCAGGCAGATAGCCTGTCCTGACTGGTACCATAGCAGTATGCCAAGGATTAAAGCCCCTATCCTGGAGCGGCTGAGGTGAGAACCTCATTTAAGGGCAAAACGTAACCTCATGTGTACAATAGCCCTCAGCTGTTACGATTACATTGCAATTTTAGTATGTTGCAGAGATTAATAGAGAGGTTTTTTGTTTCAGTACTACTTTAGTGCCTTAAAATAACTGTTTGTTAAGGGTGGCTTTGCTTCACCTGCCAACTCACCAGAGGAATTTTTGGGAAAGGTTTTGTACTTGAGAACTGAGAAAGTTTTTGTACTTTAAATACAATGAGAATGTTGGTGTCTCCCTCTTACCATGGCAGTGGCTTGCCATAGATTGAGGAATATTTATTTATTTATTTATTTATTAAAACATTTCTGTGCCGCCCCATTCGCCAAAGCCTCGGGGCGGCTCACAACATAAATTAAAATACAAGAAATAAATATCAGAGCAACTAGAAATGCTTGAAACCTCCTTCTCTGAAGGGTTGTGCAAGAAACAGGTCATGGATCTGGAGCTGAAGCCTTTTTCCTTCTGTTTCTGTTTTGTCTTGATAATATAGCATTTACAGTGCAATCTTATACATTTCAGTTCAATAGTATGTCCTGTTGCATTCGATCAAGCTTACCCCTTGCAGAAGAAGTTATCCTTTGACACCTGGTTTATTCTGTTGGTTTTCAGGAAGTCATCAGTGTATCTGAAAACCTGAGTAATCTGGAATAGGTACTACTATTCTTTTCCAGATGAATTAGCAGTTTTCCATTTTTCAAAGGTTTTGCTATTTTGTCTGATGATAGTAATATGAATTGGTAATAAGAATTTGATGAAAGCTGTTTTTGCCCTTCCCTCCAATGAGGGACTCCTCTAGGGTAGAAGAAAGTAGTAATGTAGATAATTCCCATAGCTGCTTAAGCTGACAGCCTGCAGCTTTCATCCAGCTGCTTCAGGGCACAATCCTATGCATGCTTAGAGAGCAAAAAGTCCTACAGCCCCCAGAGCTCCCCTGCAAGGCATGCTGCAGATCAGCTGTACTGAAGCAATTTGCATTTGGCTCTTAATTATGCTGCAGCCCATTTACTCAACCAGGCCAAGCTTGTGTCAGCAGTGGCACTGCCAGGGAACACTTTGAGCAGATCTAGACCCCTTCGACCCTGGACTGCAAAGTTCAGAAGGACCAGCAAAGAGATGCTTGTCCAGTTCTACCCATCTTGTGCTGCCTGTGTACATTACCAGCTGTACTTGTGTCTTTAGAGGGGAATTAATATGCACTGTGTTGACCTTGCACAAACTGAATTTAAAATCTTTTCAGACTGAGGTCTTGATAAGGCTGTGAGCTCGTTATACATTTTAGGAAATGTTCGGTGCTTAAAGGTGGTAATTAACATTCAGTGGTATTGTTTTGGGATGTAAGAGTCTCCTGACACTTTAGTTTAATGCTGCTTTAGTGCTGTTTTGTACCTATACTGCTGTATTGATTTTTGCACATTGATTTTTATGTTCTCTTAAAAAACTAGTGATAACCATCTAGAAAAGGAAGTAGGCAACTGACTGGTACTTAATACTTTTTGACTGTGTGGTTCTTTCAGTTGTTCATTGCTCTTGGTTCCCTTGAACCTTTTAGAAAATAGATTGCCATAAAAGAAAGGCATTTCTCTTTTTTCTCTCTCTCCCCTTCTTCAGCTCTTTCAAGTTTCTATTTGTTGAATGTTTGCTGACAAAGATTGTGGGACCTAAGGGAGTACTAAGAAGCAAAAGAAAAGAGGAAATGTGGAGAGATGGTCCTGTACATTTGGGCACAGCACAGATATACCATGAACCTTACACTTCCAGTTAATTCGTACTTTCTTGTTAACATACATGTCCTTTGTATAATACCTGCAAATGCCAAAGTCCTGTTGTTGGACATATTGCATGTGATTTCTAAATAAGTGTGCAAGGTTGTAAAAAAAAAAAAAAGCAAATGTGTGCTCAGTATTTTCTTTTAAAATTCTCAGTGAAAATTAATTAGAATGGAGTTATTTGTATCAGAGAATTTTCTGATGCACTAGAGAGATCTAATTTAATATGATTTTAATTATATTTTGTAAACTACAAAGTGAAGCTGTACCCATGGTAATTTTTATCCCAATATATCACAAATATTTGACTTGAAATATAAGGGAAAACTGAAATTACATTTAATATATTTTAAATGTTATATAGAATTTTTGATTGGGATAGTTGTAAAAGGTAAATTAAAAATGAAAGATAATAGCATCTGCTTCCCTTTCATTAGATGGATTAAGGGGGAATAAAACAGCAAAGGAGTTTCTGAAAACTGTTACCATACTAATTTTAGTCGCTCAAAGAACTGTGTGTGATATGCTGATAGCCACTCAATTATTTTCATCCAAATTCAGCTCTTTTCCACTGAGGTTGTTGGGGCACAGTTTCTCTTTTCCTGTTTATTAACTTTATTTCAACTAACAAAAGGTAAACCTTCAAGGGGAAACCAAAGGCATGGGGTATCTTTGTATGCAAAAAAGGAGTGTTGTGGGATTTCCACCCACTTCAGGACAAATCTTCATTATCTCTCAACCCCCAGCTAGTCCACAAAGGAATCTTCACAGCCAGCTATCTGTCAAAATTATAGGTCCCTTTTAAAAGAGGTTCTATACCTTTTAGATTTATTTCTTTTCTTTTTAGCCATATGTCCCATTCAAAAAACCTCCCTTTTGAAGAGTCCCTAGCAGCTTGTTAGTGATATGTGATATGTGAACAAACCCATCCTCTGCTTGGTCAGAACCGCACTTAAACAGAGTAATTTTGTGTGTAAGGTACAGATAATCCCACATTCTTTCTGATTTAATTTAAAGCTTTAAAATATGAGAAAATTCAGACTTTTCATAGCACAGTATATTTTGTCCGCCTCCTTTTGTACACCTGGCTGAATTATTATTTTTTAATTTTGGTGTTGGTGTTTGCTAGTTTTTAAATATTGAAGTTTCATTATAATATTATTGTGTTTTTATGTTTGTTTTGTTCATCTACTTGGGTTTGGTCCAGAATGATGGCTTATAAATGTTCAAATAAAAGTGATTACTAGTTTATACTCTTCACCAGCACTATTTCAGAATTTCCTTTCGTTAATGCAAACTCAAGTTAACTGACTCTATTACAAATTCTTTTTTTATTTCATTTTGTTTTACTTTGATAAAGAGGTTGGTGATTTTTAAAGAGTATAATGGTGTAATTACCTACAAATACAGAGTTTTCTTTTATTCCTAATTTTCTAAAGCAGAGGTGACCTTTTCCTATTTTTCAGCAAAGAAAAGAAATACATAGAGAAGTTCTGGAAAGATGTCAATGTTGGTGACTTAATCCGACTGTCTTGTAATGATGAAATTCCCGCTGATATGGTGCTGATATATTCAAGTGATGGAGATGGAATCTGTCACATTGAAACATCAAGCCTTGATGGTGAGACCAATCTAAAACAGAGGCAGGTGGTAAAAGGATACGCAGAGCAGGTATACATTTCACTTGTTTGGAGAGCTGGAAAAGTTTATGGATATCATTGATGTTCTGCTGATGTTAAGAAACTTCCTATAGACCTCAGTTCTTCATGAAATCAATGGTGCCCTTTGTGCCTGACTTAGGTCTTCTGGTTTTGTTCATTTTGTCTCAGAGAGAGCCCCTTGATTTTGCAGGGATGGCTTTTCCTTTTTGGTGGTCTCCTACTTTTCAAGGGTTCCACCACAAAGAACTATTAACAAGCTGCTACCAGTCTGGATGAGCCTTGGGGCAGGCTGATTGGCTGCTTGGAGAACTTCAGCACCATTCATATGAGGCTTTCATTAAGAAATCACCTTTTAAAGCCATGCAGCTAACCACAGCGACAGCACAGGATTCCCAGCAAATCTGATGGGAAATGAGGCACATGGGGAAAGGTACTCAGCAGGCTGTGGGGAGGGTGATTCTGCTGGGAAATGAGGCACCCTCTCCCTATGGATCTTGCTTCCCAACGGTTTTGCTGGTTCTATAGAGAAACAATACACAAAGATCACATGATGTGCTCCTCTGCAGCACTACACACTTCCCAGCTGATGAAATGGTGATTCAGTGGATGAAGGGCAGGAATGCAATTCTGCCATGAAACAAGATGAGGGTGCATTTCCCAGCAGAATTACTAGAAATATTGTCTTGTGACTGCTCCCAATTGAAGCTACGTTCACTTCTGATTGCACCTGTGGTGAGGGCAGTGTGCAGCTCCCAGAGAAGCCCAGGTGTTCCAGTGTAGCCCCCCAACCCTCTTTAGTTGTCCAGCTGTGCTTTTATTGGAGTCTGCATCCAGTAATCATCTCTCCTTTAGTGGGGGCTGATTCATGTGTCCAGTGGCATTTCTGATGTCCATAGCTAGGCTAACAAACCAGAACATAGTGGCTGGATCCAACCTCCTAATGACCCTTGAACTTGAATTATAAAGCTAGTTGGCCAGCTCTCTCTGGACAAACTGTTATGCAGGAGGGATTGTGCCAGTAAAGAAAGAGATAAGGTGAGCTTATTCAGACATTGTGGCAATTCACAAAAAAATTCTAGGGGGTACTATTGGGACGTGACACCCCCATATGTAGAAATAGAGTAGGAAGACCCAGACATTGTATTTGGTACTAACTCTTTTGCCTGCTGGAGTTTCATTCCAGGGACCCTCCTGTCCTTGCTAAAATATTAGGAATTACCACATTTTACCATATTCACTGCAACACATTTTACTACATTCATTTACAATGCATTATTATGCCACATACTGTACATTCACATGTTATCTTTACACAGATCTAGTCAAAGCAATCACTAAAAGAATTACTGATAGGAGTGGAGTTCCCCCCCCCCAAGTTATTTGTCTGTTGAATTTCTATCTCCTTTGTCAAAACATAATTAAACTGTGATTAACTGTATAGCATATGAAGCTTCCTGAATTCAGTGAGGCCAGTATTTTCTATGTAAACAGTTGTAGACTGGGTTTGTGCACTTAGGGAAGGAAAATAAACCAATGTTGCTTATTTTCCCACCCCCACACATAGCAGTTGCATGCTGTTGAATTATCATAATTATGTTTGCCATGTGCAGTTTGTTGTGCTGTATGGATCTAGTGAAGGTTGGATTTGTATGAGGTTTACAAGCCACCTAGAATCCATGGCTTATTCCAGGGCTGCAGGGTGGTTTGTAAACTACCCTTCCCCAAAGTGTGCAAATCTGCTAATTATCTCTCTAAAAGTTCAGAACTACTGAAAACACTGTTGTTTTTAAGAATTCACTTGGTTAAGCTGCTTTTTTAACTTTTACAACGTCCTCACTCCCACCCCCTGAGGTGCCAGATAAGACTTAAAATAGGTTTTCATTTATAGGCCAGTAGGTTTTTCATGTATTAAATAATCTCTGAAAATTTGGATTAAGTATGGGCAAGCTTGGACTTGCCAGGACCAATTTCATCTGTCTAAGGGTTGATTTCCTGCTGCACTCATTGTGGCAGCCGCAAACCATTTACCACTACAGTTGGGCAGCAAACCTTTATGCTGGCCTAAAAAAGGCAAATTTAGCTTTAAATCAAGGCACTCGCTTCTCATCTTGCCACTGCTACAGCAAATTAGGGGGCAGCAGGAGCCATACTCAAGTCTGCTTGCAGTCCATGGCTCCATGGTTCCCACCGCTCATCATAATTTAACAATATCTGGTCTTTGCATCAGGTTCTAACATGAATGGCATGAACAGGTGTGAAAAGACAGCTACCAATAAGAGACTTCGTTACTTCTTGAAGTTGCCACATTTCATATCAAAGCTTCATTTTTGCTGTTTGTCTTCCCTCCATGTTTGTACAGAACACTGAGGTTGATCCAGAAATGTTCTTATACAAAATACAGTGTGAGTCCCCTAACAATGATCTCAGCTCCTTCCGGGGCTTCATGTAAGTAACCTGAGATAAGCTCTTATGCAGTGCATTGTGTCCATGTTGGTAAAAGCTTAAAGATTTTAAAGTAAGGATCAGCAACTGGTAAACCTCAGGCAAACCTCGCCACCTTACATCTGCTGCCTGGCCCTCCACAGCCAGCTATGGTGGGGCCCATGAGAAGCCTTTAGTGTCAGAGAGAGTCCTTGTTCGCATTTGGAAAGAGTTGGCTAAATTGACTAAGTTGTTTGGCTTAACAGGATTCCTTTACTAAGGCTGTATGACACTGCATCATGGACAGATGTCACATGTCAATGGATTTAGTACAGATTTGATAACTATAACAAAACAAAAATCTATTTAAGCTTCCTCACAAACTTTTCTATTCATTATGACAAGCAATACACTCATACTCCACACATGGCCAGATTTTTAAATAGTCGCTATGATGCAATATTTTGAACATCAACCCATAAGTCTTTTGATGTGTGCTACATGTTTGTGAGATGGTGGATGGTGTGAGTGCATTGCTCTTGAGGTCTATTCTAGAGAGACAACAGTTACAACTGGATTTGTCTTTGCAGGGAGAGTTCAGATAATGAGCGAGTGGGGCTGAGTAAGGAAAACCTGCTGATGCGAGGATGCATTGTCAGAAATACTGAAGCCGTTATTGGCATTGTGGTATATGCAGGTCAGTATTGTGGGCAGATGGTGCTGGGTTGCACAGCCTGAGAAGCAGACAGTGAAGGAAACAAAACATTACTGCCAAGCACAGCCTTAAAGGTGGAAATGGATAGCCTAAAACTGTAACAGTGAAGAGATATGTTGCTTTGGGAGGGGTCCCCCATTCATAATTCAATACTTAGTTTATTTAAAACATGTCAATACTGCTCCACAGTTCGAAATTTCCAAGTGGATTTGTAAAAACATTATAGAAACCATGTTAACCATAAAGACAGTGCTGAATTGATCACAAGATTTTTTTAAATCGGTCATGGAAAGCCTGAGAAAATTGAAAGCTCTGTACCCTGCACATAAAAGACATTAGCACAGGTTGTAGGTGAGCTCCCTTGAAGAGAGGTTCACAAGTAGGGTGCCACAATTGAAAAGGCCTCCTTTCCCACCAGCAGCTTCTGGGACCTGGGCCTGCTTCTCCAGTAGGAATAGGCAACTGGAAGCCATGGGCCACATCTGGCCCCTGAGTATTCCCATGTGGCCCAATGGAGTAGTCTAAGGACCGCATCCTTAACCCAATGGGCACTTCAGCCACTTTTCTGTCAATGTGATACTGGCCATTTTCGTGCACTTGCCTTTATTCTTTCTGGCAGGCCACATAGTGACATTGCCCAACTATCATAATTTGTCCAAACTGTGGAATTGGATTGTTAGGATTTTCTCCAGCCCTTTAAAGTTCAGAAGTCTATTTTTATCCAGGAAGCATCAAGTATCCCAGGAACAAATTTCACAAAATTACAATATCAGGTAGAAGCATTATCAAAATGTTTTACTATTCTTAGTCTGTGAGGCATGTTCTAAGACTTTCAGTGACATTCAGAGATGCGATGTGCTTTGTGTGCCAAAAGGTCATGAAACCAAAGCGATGTTAAACAACTATGGGTCTCGTTACAAGAGAAGCAAACTCGAGAAGATGATAAACCATGATATCATCTGGTGTGTTCTGCTTCTACTAGTGATGTGCTGTATAGGGGCAGTGGGTAAGTTAACATTCCATCAACAAATGAGGATCTTCTCTCTTTCTAGGTTTGATTAGACCATGTCTTAAGGATTTTGAGATAGAATTTCATTTGTGGAAGGTTTTGGTCCATCATAACTGCACATCTGCACCACTGCAGATGACCAGGGGGCTGCCTTGGAGCCACCAGCCAGCAAGAGACAGGTGACCTAAGGAGCCTGTACAGTTTCCCTTTAGCTGCTGGCTCTGCTGTGGCAATCTTTTGTTCAGGTACAGACTGAACTGCATTACTGCTTTCCTCCCAGCAGCAACCCCTGAACTGGGCCTTGCAACATGCCTGATGGTAGGAAACTGGGTCACTACACCTCTCCTCAAGCTTCAGGAGCTTGGCTTTGTCCTAGTAATTTTCTGACAAATATGTTTGCATCCTCCTGAACATCCTTAAAGTTCCTGTGTGGTCACTCCTTTGCCCCAAGGAATAACCCAGTGCTGATTCATTGGTCTTCAGAATGCAACACAGGGCTTTCCCCATTCAGCCATGGAGCTCACTGGGTGACTTTGGGGCAGTCTCAGACTCTCAGCCCAACCTACCTGACAAGGTTATTGTGATAAGGATAAGACTGAGAGGCGGCAGAGGAGAATTATGTAAGCCACCTTGAGTTTCTTGGAAGGAAAAATGGCAGAATATGAATACATACTTGGATGGATGGATTCTTTGGGACAGTGGCTGCATATTTTACAATTTAGATATTATTAATGAACTCAATCAAGGCCTTCAGTAACTACATGCAGAATTATCTCTCTTCTCTCCATTGTGGTTCTGCTTAAGTAGCTGTCAGCCACTCTTTGTCTGAAGCTCTTATTACACCATCCTATGCGTGCTCAGAGGAAGGCTTGCGCAAATTCGTCTGTATAAGGATTGCTGTCTAAATCACCTGTTTGAGTTCTGTTTTCAGAGAGCCCACTTACAAAACACCATGCTTAGCTGCTTGCTTAACATGGTAAACTGAGCACTGGTTTCATTTGCCCCATTGCTCGGTGACAGAGTACCTGTTTCATTCCAGGATCAGGCCCCCATTGAAAGGATAGCAGATGATGCAAAAGACCCCTGCTTGAGACCTGGAGAGTGTTTTCCAGATGATGTCAGCAGCAATAGGTTACATCAGTGCGGGAAGCTTGTGGGCCTCCAAATGTTGTTGGATCTCACCTCCCATCATCCCTCACCTTTTCCTGACCAGATATAAAATAGCTTCCTGGATTCCTAATTCCAGTTAGTACTTTAAACCACAAGGTATTAATGAGGCAGATTGCTATATGAGCATACTATACTGCGGCCACTTTGGTGTGGTAGAGAAGGTGCTGGATGGGGGACCTGGGAGATCCAGCTTCTAGTCCCCACCTGGCCATGAAGCTCACTGGGTAACTTCAGGCCAGTCTGTCATTCTCAGCCTAACGTAATTTGTTGATGTGAGGATAGAATGAAGCTATGTAAGCCACCTTGGTTTCCTCATAGGGGGAGAAAAGGTGGGGTATATGTGTAATAGAACAGCAGCAGCAACAGGTAATACAAAACCAGGGGCACGAGGCTTCTCTACACAAGGCAGTCACTGTGCACTTGTGATCCTTCACTAGGGGAAGTTGGTGGGTCAGTTACACAGGTCCTCCAGGACCTCTCCCATGTTTTGTAGCCATTTTTGCAGGGTGAGGGCAATGAGGCATTACATTTTAATGACCCATGTAATTCAGCAATTGCACTAGACTTCAGGGCCACATTGGGGTTGTATAATACCATATAGGCAAATTCCTGGGGAAAAGATATATAAACAATCCCTTCTTTTTCTCACCAAAACCCAGGTTAAGCCCATGAAGCCCCAGGTTAAATGCCTCATATAGAAAAGCCTCTAGTCTTAATTTGTTGAATATATGACAAGTCAATGGTGAAGTACAATCCTAAGCATGTTTAATTAGAAGTAAGTCCTGCTAAATTCTCTGGAATGTATTTCAAAGGAAGTGCCTGTAGGATTACAGCAATAGTTTAGGTTACTGCTTGGTGTCTAGATGGTCAAAAAAGCTCATCAAGCCGGGGTAGTTCAGAAGTGTTTTGATTCTTTGCTTACTAGGCTGGTATCATTGCATTAAATGACAATGCCACATGTATTCCCTTTTGCTAAATGTTTCTGCATTTTCTTTTTAAAGGTCACGGACTTTGGTTAAATGCTGGTTCAGATCCACCTCTCTATAGTAGCGGAAAACCACTTTCTCCAAAGCTGGGAGGCTTTTTAATGTTTTGGACAATGATTATTTTGTTACAGGTAATTTCACAGCTTCTCAGTCTATGCCACTTACTCTGTAAACTGTAAACCTGGAATAACCTAAATTTGTTGGAAAAGTTCTAGACCTTTTCTGGTGCAATTGAGAGTAGGATCTGGCCTTGTGAGCAAATCTGTACTAAAACCAGGGTGTTTCTGTTTCTGTTTTGTTTTGTTTTTTGCTTTGACAGGTATTGATCCCAATTTCGCTGTATGTGTCTATTGAATTTGTCAAACTGGGCCAGATCTATTTTATCCAGAATGACATAGATTTATACGATGAAGTCGCTGATACCAGGATTCATTGTGGATCTTTGAATATTGCTGAAAACCTCGGGCAGATAGAATTCATTTTCTCTGATAAGACCGGGACCCTCACGGAAAACAAAATGGTTTTTCGGAGATGCAGCATTGCAGGACAGGAATATGGCCATGAAGAGAATGGTAAGAGTAAGGCAAGGTGATGCACTGGAGAGGAATATTTAACTAGCAACCTAGTCCTGGAAAGAAGCAAGAAGGTGGCACTGAAGGGAGCAGCTGCTGTCGTACTACCCATTGCTTGCTGCTTTGGTAGCCAGAATTAACAACGCTCGTTTATAAGAATTTAAGAAGTAGAGAAGCACTACTCTTTAAATAGGCTCTTTTTACTGCCTTAATGTTAGATTATTATAATTTATCTAATGTAAGCTGCGCTGGGAACAATGTGCAAACATGCTTTCAGTAAGTAAATGAACTGCTTCTAAAGCTGATCCTTTTTAGCTTAGGCAACTGAGCAATAAGTTAGAGAAATTAAGGACATTTTGGTCCACACACATTTTGGGCCCTTTTTCTCTTTGCCCTTGTGTACAAACTACCTTCTGCCCTTTAGTCATGTGAAGTGACAGTCAAATGGCATAGTATATTGAATATGTAGTGTGAAGCTAACTCTGTTGCTGCTTTACTCACACGGAAGCCTATGGGTCCTGGATCATAAGACTGCCATGCATGTATAGGGATCAGGACCACCACCCACTGAGGTGGCTTCTTTTCTTGAATCCTCTTCCTATAGGCAGAAGGCCTGAAGAAATGAAAGTCCTCCTGCTGGGCATACTCAAACCTCTTTCAATCCAGTCCTTCACATTTAAGTAGTTTTTATCAGTCTCCTGAGGTGGCATCTTCATAGGCCCTTTCATTTTCTGCCTCCATCTCCCATAATCTGTACAAACAGATCCACTAGGAAGAGGCAGAACAAGTGGAACTGCTAACACCAACTTCATAGAAGACGGAGTGGGCTCATTTACCTGGCGTGTACTTTAGTTTTTGCAGGCCATGTGGTGATTGAGTGAGCTTTCGTGTTCTATCTAAGGAAATGCATAGCCAATTGAATAGGATGAAATAACAGAAATGACATTGGAATTGAATATATAGCACTTGCATCCATTCAGGAAAGGTTAGATATTTTTTCCTATCAAGGGCTATACAAGATCAAAAATGATCATTCAGATCTTTCTAGTATGTGCTTTATAGTTCAGTTTAGCTTCCCCAGTGATCACTGAAAAATGTTGCCCTTTCAAACAATAAGACCTAATTCTACATCAAATCATGAACTGAATGCACGGTAACGAAGGATGACTCTCTTTCTCCCTCCCTCTCTCCCTCCCCACCCCTTCACACACACACACACACACAGAGTAGCCATACAATTCCCAGCTACTGTATCTGGAACATCTTAGTTATGAGGCTAGTCATGCCCTCTGGTGGCTGTATTCAGAAATCATGAAAACAAAATAGGACCTATAACCCTTTTCAGCATCCAATACATTATAACAGAGATAGGCAAGCTGATTTCTTTATTTTTCCCCTCCTTCTTCCAGTGGGTGGCTGGGGAGGTGGTAGAGAGTTGCCAGGAACATTAAACTTCTGACCTCTCCTGCCCTCCCTCATGGGCTTTTGCTACCTAAGTACATACAAACTTATTCCAGCCCTCAGTATTTTTGCCTATTAATTTGCTTACTCCTTTGCTGCTGGCTTATCAAGCCAACTATTCTTTATGACTGGAAAAAAATGATTGGAATTTTAAAATGTGGCCCTTGGTTAAACACCCCACTGAATTTCTTGTAAGTTTTTGGAGAAGATTGCACAGCAAATGGGTTTTTTCTGCCTTGTAAAACTATCATCTTTCCTCTCCCTAGCTAAGAGGCTAGAAGCATATCAAGAATGTGATGACGATGAAGATGAGACGCCATTATATTCTTCTCACAGCTCTTTGAAGCCTCTCTCCAAAGCAGGGTTTTTCAGCCGCAAATCAAGTGCATTTCTGGGAAACAAGTCTTTGAGCATGTTTCGTAGCACCACTACTATGGGTGCCCCAGCCATGAGACAACTGGCTTTCAGTAGCCCGCTTGTAAGTGTTCTTTGGATCTAAGTCAGCCTCACATGTAAGGCTCCTAAAGCTATTAACTTGTCTGCCCATACAGATCTTTCTTATTTATGCTCTAAAAGAGAGAACATGAAACACCTAATTTTTGAAACACTTACCTGTCTAGCTGTATGGTGGGAAGGGAGCACTCTTTCAGTCTGGGGGCTAAATAAGATTTCATAAATGTTCCCAGGGGCCTCATCCCACTGGTGGGTGGCCCAAAGGCACAAGCAGGGCAAAAAGGGCCTGCGTATTTTAGCTTGTTGGTAGAAGGGTGTGTTAAACGTTTTAGAATGGAGAATGGCTACGCAAAAGCCAGGAAGCCACTCAGTGTCCAGTAGTGAGGAAGAACGGAGTAAGGCTGGGGGAAAGGGAACGTTCCTTTTTGTGGAACCACACAGGGCTGGACTGGCTCTCCAGAAGCCCTAGGTTTGGCTCCAAGCTTGACGTTCGCCACGACGCCCAACTCCCATGGCAGGCCACAGGTGACCAGGGGAGTGGCTATTTGTAAGACGGGGCTAAGTCATCCATCTACAGCAAAGAACACTGCTGTCAGTGGGTGTGACTCCAGCTGTTCATCCTTGACTCTGTTTATGCTCTGAGAACTGGAATCTTTCAGTGCTTGGCCCGATCAGTGTGACTTTTTAAAAAGATCTCTTACAATATGCCACAAAAGTGGAAGAGAGCTTCAGCTGTGCAGTGCAATAGAAATGAAAGGAATAATTATTATTTTTATAAAGCCTAGAATCTGACTGTTCTCATTTTGGCTTGACCAACAGGAGACAGATGTGGTACCAGACATGCGACTTGTAATGAAATTTAACCGAATCTCATTCAAATACTATACACAGTTTGACTTGGTAGAGCCAATGCCAGAGTTAGTGTACATCAATGAATTCTTCACTGCATTAGCTATTTGCAACACGGTTGTTGTTTCAGTACCTGATCAACCACGTCTAAAGGCAAGTACCCAAGATGTTCCACAGCGTACATCAATCTGCTGCAGAACAAGAACTCTGTTGGTGCCTCTTGTTTGCACTGAGAGAATCGAAGCGGTCAATGATAGATGAGTTTCTCTGCCATTGTCTTGTCAGCTTTGCTTGGGGAATGAAACCACAATTTTGCTGGAACTTCATGGTCCAATGTGTGTATGCCAATACACAGCTAGTAAAACTTGACATGGAAACTTTCCATTTCTGTTAAAGAGCGATATTTACATGAGGTAGAGTTAGACATTTAAATAGGGGAGAAATTTAAATCAGAATGCAGTTTAAATTGGAATAGAGTGGGTTTTTAAAACTAATAGTCTGAGTATGAAGAACTAGCTGCTGAAACATTGAATCCTGGCCAGCCCCTCGTTTACAAAGATCTGTGTGCTATGGGGATTAGAAAGTGGATGATACAAGTCTCACAGTTTGACTGAACAAAAGTAAGATTGCATTATTGGACCACCTCTTTGAGAGTGTGGACTGTGAGAGAATGGGCATCAAAATGGCAGACATGGCTTATTTATTTATTTATTAGATTTATATCCCACCTTTTTTCCTTTCAAGGAGCAAAAGGCAGTCCACATAATTCTCCTCCACCTCCTCTCATAATAACCCTATGAGGTGGGTTGGACTGAGATTCTGTGACTGGCCCAAGGTCACCTAGTGAGCTCCATGGACAAGGGGGCAATAGAACCTAGAACTCCTGAGCCATGTCCCATACTCTTAACCACTGCGCCACATAGGTTCTCTGTAAGCAAATGTAAAGTAATGCAAGTTGCGGCAACCCAGTGCAGCTGCTGTGAAAACCACAAGCTCCATGTTAGGCATAGTTTGCAAAGCAAGTGAACATAAAACTGCCAATATCATAGTATCCTTATACAAATCTATGGGGAGACCACACTTAGAATATTGTATACAGTTCTGGTTGCTGCACCTAAAAAAGGATATTGCAGAGTACACAAAAAATGACTAAAATGATCAGGGGGTTGGAGCAATTCCCCTGTGAGAAAAGGTTGCAACAACTGAGATAGTTCAGCTAAGAAAAAAGGCCCAGAAGAGGAGACATGATAAAGGTGCAAAGAATTATGCATGGTGTGGAGAAAGTGAAGAGGGACTTTCACTTTCTAATAATACTAGAACCCAGAGTCATCCCATGAAGCTAATTGGGAGAAGATTCAGGACAGAGCAAAAGAAGTACTTCGTCACACAATGCACTTAAACTATGAAATTCATTTCCAATTCACAGTGCTGGTATTTTCTTTTAAGGCCTTTATAGGATCCAAATGACCTGCAAGAGTGTCTCACTATATTAAATTGCCCTGATTTTAAGATTTTCATTTGAAGCCCCTCATTGAGTTCCCTTTTCCAGGAAAACTTACATCCATATATGCCCAGCCGCCCCCTGAGATCGGTGGGAGAGGCCCTTCTCCGGGAGCCCTCCGTGAAAGAAATTAGGAGGGTGGTTACTCGGAGGAGGGCTTTCTCTGTGGTGGCGCCTAAGTTATGGAACGCGCTCCCCAGAGAGGTCCGCCTGGCGCCATCGTTATTTGTTTTTCGGCGCCAGGCGAAGACCTTTTTATTCAAGCAGCATTTTAAATGTTAATATTATTGAATTTTATCTGGCCAGGGCAGCTTATTTTATTCTAAATGTATATATTTTAATTTTTATTTCTGTGAATCTAATTTATTGTTGTAAGCCGCCCCGAGGCTTCGGCGAATGGGGCGGCATAAAAATGTTTTAATAAATAAATAAATAAATAAACCACTATGCAGTGACAAGCAAGAGAACCATTTTGTAGTGGCATCCCAGCTTTGGAATACCTTCCCCTTAGAAATACATCTGATACTGGCATAACAATCTTTTCAGAGTCAGGTCAAAATTTTGTATTTTTCCATGTATTTTAAATGGGTTATTTTAGAAATCTGCTTTACTGTTTTAGCTACCTCTTAACTATCTATTTATGACAATGGTGGGTTTATTTTATTATAATGTATTTGGTGTGATTAATTTTATTTGTATCTTCTATACACCACCCTGCCAACCATAGGATGAAGAGTCTATAGAATGGTATACAAATGTTTCTAAGAAATACTGTGAAAAATCTTTTCATCACAAAACAGTTGCAGTTTGGTTTTGCTGTAGGCCCAAGATGATTTTTAAAAGATTTCTGATTCAGGGACTATAATAATAATACTTATATAATTATTTGTGTTAAAATAACAATTATTATGGCATTGATTCATTGATTATTACATTAGATTTGCCATTGTACATTGTGTCTGTCTGTCTATTTATTTGGGGAGCCAAACTTAGGTCAAGTTTTAGATGACTGTTTATTTTGCTTTTGAAAAGTTTTGGCTAGAACTTTCCCAGAAAGGAAATTTATAGAGCAGTTATCAAAACTTGCCTAATCCTCAGTTTTCCTCTCTGCAGTGGTGGCAAAAAAATCAACAGCCGACAAACCGCTACAGAGCAGTAATGAGATTCGATTTAGCTTGTTATTCAGCTACATTGGATCCATTTATCACTCTTCAATGGTAAATGGGGGGGGGGGGAGTTAGGGTCTGCCACAAATGTTGGCAGTGTGACAGGGGTCAGTGGAGGGTGTTGATCACTTCTGTGTTAGGTTATAAGATTCTGAAGGTTGTTAGTTGTCTCAGTTTTACTTTGTTAATGATTGAGGAAATGGATCTTGCAGCTAGGGTAGTTTTAATTTCCTTTCTCCCCTTAAAGACAAAGGATAACTAGAGGGCATTTGTTTTCCTACTTGTACCTTACCTTGAGCAGTCTTGCCCATGATCCAGTGTCTTCTCAGCCCCTTCTGGCATATTTTGGATTATGCCATTTTGCTGCAGGATGAGTAGTGACAACTCATTATTCTTTTACAGAGGCGGTGGTCTTCAGTAGTCAGAATGCCTGTGTTACCCACCGTTGATTTTAGACACATGTTACAGAAGTTGTCATCCCGAAAAATTAGTCCCATATCCATTCAAACTGCAACCTCAAATGAAGTACATTCCGAGCACTTCAAGAAGCAACCCAGGTTGTCTGTTTTTCATGTCAAGTTTCCGTCCATTGTGTCTTATGACAACATCATCTCTCCTGAGGGCTCACCAATCTCAGTGGTATCTGGGCAGGAAACAATACCGCCTGCAAGTTCCTTCAATGATAGCAATGAGGAAGAGGCTTGTGACCCAGTGGCACCACTGGAGCAGTCTTATGAAGCAGAGAGTCCTGATGAAGCCGCGCTAGTCTATGCTGCCAAGGCTTACCAATGTACTTTGAAAGCCAGGAACCCAGAGCAGGTGACAGTGGAAATGGGTCCTTTGGGAACTTTAACATTCCAGCTGTTACACATCTTGCCCTTTGATTCCTCTCGAAAACGAATGTCTGTGATAGTTAAGCACCCAATTTTAAAGCAGATTGTGATATACACAAAAGGAGCAGATTCTGTCATCATGGATTTACTGAAGTCTGAATCAACAGGTATGGATGAAACTTTTTTTTTTAATTTTCTAAAGTGACACGGCAAAAATATTTTGTCTGACCCAGATTTTTTAAAATTGGTCATTGTCTGCTTAATAGCATAGGAGAAGCAGCCATCTTCTACATAAATTGTCACCATCCTTTAAAACTAATGGGAAACTTCTGGCCTGCAGGCCTAAGCTGGTCCATGAATGTTGCCACACTGTCTTCACTGCCCTTTTCTGTTCCCAGGCCCTGCCTCATGGCCTAGAGCAGTGATGGCAGACCTTTTACAGACCGAGTGCCCAAACTGCAACCCAAAACCACTTATTATTGCAAAGTACCAACACTGCAATAAAACCTGAATACTGAGAATTTTAGTTTAGAAAAAACAACTCACAGCCAGTCCAAGCAAATCTCTTTCTTTCTCTCACTCTCTCTCCATCCATCTATCCATCCATCCCTGGCAGCGCAACTGACCAGCCATGCAAAAGCTCAGATGAGTCGCGAATAATGAGTCGCAGCTTGTGATGTCATTGCCTGGCACCGCTACTCCTTTCTGAACATGTGCATGGCCCCTCTGTGTGCTGTTATCCGATGCTTGGCTGCTGGGGCGATGCTGGGGCAACTTGGCTTGCGTGCCGACAGAGAGGGCTCTGCATGCCCGCTGCAGCACACGTGCCATAGGTTCGCCAGCACAGGTTTAGGGAAGTGGCAGAGAGATTAAATGCATTGCTCTCCCAGGTCTCTTATGAAGCATGCCACTCTCCCAGCTTACTGAAAGGGGCGCACCAGTGCCCAGGGCTGCCCCCCAACCAAGTGCTAGCTGAGGGCGCTTCACCCATGTAGGGAACGAGGGGCAGGAGTTGTGCCCGCCATGTAGTTAGCTGGACCGTGCAGGAGGAGCTGCATGTGGGCTTCACTGGTCCTTTGCCTTTGCACCTGCAGGCGAGCTGATGAATGATGCTGGCTTTACAGTTGTAACATCCACTGGAAGAACTTCCGCCATCACTTTGGCTGTATGCTCAGCGATGTCAGAGAGCAGAGCCAGGGTGGCTGATGCTAGTTGTCCTGGGGTCTCTGGGGGAACCCTACCCCACTTTAAAAGGCAGTAATAAATATTCATGCCACAACAAAAAGAGCAGGTTCAGTGTGAGCCCCTACTATTGATGCAACCTAATTAAGATCTCTCATCTGAGCCATTTAAACATGCTGTCAAAAGGTCTTCATTTAGGCAAGCCTTTGATCACTAATGTGGAAGACATTTAAGCTTTATTATGCCAACTGCTTGAGAAAAGCTGTTGATCTGGTACTTATTCATTTTCTTTTGAGGTTTCTAAGTTTTATGTTTTGATGGTGTTCTCCAGTTTGAGAGTTCTTGTCAAGTGAAAAGTGGATTAGAAATGTTCCAGTGAACATCAGATCCCCGTGACTGACTTGCACCTTTGGAAGTTGAGCTTAATAACACTGACCACTCTCAAAAACCCCTGCAACAATTATTTGATGAAATCTGACCTTCATGTATTCATCCATGATGCCTTTTATATAAATCTATAGTGCATCTCCACTTAGAATCCTAGTCACCACACTGCAAAAGGAACATTGTGTTATTTTTTATTATATCTGTAAGCTGCCTTAGAACAAAATTTTATCAGGATAGTTCACACAATAAAACAGGATAAGGACAACAAATAATAACAACAACATCTAAAATCCCAGGGAAAAGAGAAGATCTTCACCTGACATTGAAAAGATAAGGGTGCATTAAAGAGGAGCCTTCCTTTAGGGACCATTCCTTAAATGGAGTCCCACAGCAAAGAAATTATCTTCTTCCTCATGGGCTCTGTGCATCATACAAAGGGGATTGTGCGCCTGTGTAGCTCCTAGAATTGGGAAAACTTCAATAGCTAAGCATGTTGAGTGGGGTGGGGGGGCGCTTCCCTTCTGGTTCCCAGGAGGTACAGAGGAGGAGCCCCCCATCCACTCCCCCAGTTCCTTTTTGATCACTACGTGCCTAACATCAATCAGTGGCAACACCCAGGAAGGGCATCAGAAAATGACCTCAGGGTCCAGGTAGGGGCTTTTAGGAGGAGATGTGCCTTTACAGTAGGAACAGGTGCAGAAAAGGACAACCCAAATGATCAAGCAGCTGGAGCAACTCCTCTGTAAGGAAAGTTTACAGCATTTGAGATTTTTTAGCTTAGGGAAAAGCAGTTGGTAGAGGAGAGAGACATATGATAGCAATATATATCATTATTCATGTTGTGGAAAAGTAGCTAGGGAGATAATTTTCTTCTCTGCATAGTATTAAAACCTGGGGTGATCCAGTGAAAGTGGAAGATTCATAATAGACAAAAGGGCACAGCTTTTCAAGCAGATTGTTCCATCTATGGAATGTGCCACCAGCGTGGACTCCATTAAGAAGAGGACCATTAACAGGATAAAGTTAATAATGCCTACCAGTCCAAATGGTTATATATTGCTAGCAACCTCATAAACATCATGGCTCTGAACATCAGAAGCTGGGGAACAGCTCTGGGAAGTCTCTCGTGTTGTGAGCTTCTCTTGGGAATCTAGCTAGCCATTGTGGAACAGAATGCTGAACTGGTCCAGAAAGTTCTCTCTTGGCTTTAGATCAGGACTGGCCCAAGCCATTTCAGACAGATCTGTTTGTTTCTTTAAACTCAGGTATTAAAAAAGGAGACCTTCAAAGGAAAAGAATTAAGGAAAAAACACAGATGCACTTAGATGAATATGCTAAAAAAGGACTACGCACTCTCTGTATAGCTATGAAGGTAATAATGAATGGTAGATAACTGAGAACAGTTATGTTTCATTCTTGGAAGAGTAGGATGTTATGTATTCGATAGGTACCTTTTCCTTAACTTAGGATATAGCCTTGAGACAGCACCAATCAGCACCCATGGAATGTTGAAACATACAAGGTTGGGATCTGTATTCAACCCACAGCTGAAAGCTTTGAGGATCCCTTAAACACCAAGGCAGAGCCACCATCTTTGACCACCTGGTGTTCCATCATAACTGAGCTTCCCTATTTACTTCAAAGAAAGGGCCTGTGGTGTACATATTTAGACCCCAATATGTGTACGTAGAGCTCTTGGGAAGTACCTTTAGCTCTTTTTTCATCTCAGAAAAATAATTAATACTTTAAAGAGGTCAGATGTTATTTTAAGTAATAGTTGTCCTGTTCTTTTTAGGCTTTCAGTAGGTGGCGGTGGAGGGTTACAGGTAACTTTGCCTGAACTTCTCCCAGAACTTTGCTGGTTATACTTCGATTCATACATGTTGCACTGAATAATTCTATAATCAACTGCTTCGATAGCATGCATTGTTCTTGCTTCATATAAAATATTCTACTTCTGGTTCTTGGAGTATGATTATCCTTTTTCTCTAATGCCCCACTCAGTCTGTAAACGGGGCATTAGGCAGCTGCTCCTGCATACTTGCAGGGTTCCCTAAGAGTGCAGTAGTATATTTTTTGTAAACTAGTCCAACACGGATTTTAGAAAACCAGCCTACTAAGGATCGGTGTTCAGTGCATTCTAGATCCTAAGGAGGAAGAGACAGAGAAAAGAGTGTGGCATAAAAAGAGGTAGAACTTTCAGTCCCCATCAGTTTACCTCCAAAAGAATGCAGCTATTGACTGCAAAAGGGCTCCCCATCCTGGCTTGTAGAATATTTGAGGGCTGAAGATTAGGACTGAGAAGATACAATTCTTCCCACCCCACAGGGAATCCTCTTATAGGGAGGATTTGGGAAGGAAGGAAGGAAAAGAACACCTCCTTTTCCCACTCTCCATACACCTCCACTCTGGCTGTACAATAATTAAGTGCTCCAAGCTGAAGCATTTTCCACCAACTCCTGAGTCATTTAGTCATGTATAGCACAGTATGGGAAGGTCTTCAGAATGGTGGGCTGCCTTTTTGGCCCTATGAAACCTCTCCTTCTCTAAACCCTCACACTGGAAGTCTCCTGTCTAGATTTTCCCTAGCCCTAAGCAGGAGCACTTTCTCCTGTTAGGGGCTAATATGAAGATACATCGCAACATTTTGTTGTGGATCCCCAGTTGTATTCTGTTTTGATGGCTTCCATATGGAGTCTTGGGTAACATGAAATTTTGAGCTCCCTATGTTCAGATGTTCTTTAGCTCCCATAATTTTAAGGAAATATTAATTAATATGATTTGTGATATTGAAAGCTCCAAGTATTAAAAACCTCAGTATTTTGAATTCAGTCATATGATGATTGGTATATTGCTTTAATGATGGGAACTCAGTTGTTGTTTTAATTTTTTCCATGTACTATTTTAACTAATATGTATTTTTGGTGATTCTGCAGGTTTTGAGCAGGCAAGAATATGAAGAATGGTTAAAAGGACATTATTTAGCAGAAAGCAGTATAGCAAACAGGGAAGAGTTGCTCTCTGAGTCTGCCATGAAGCTTGAGAACAACTTAACATTGCTTGGTGAGTTTGGAAGAAAACCTTTTAAAGACCTAAAAAATATAGGTGCAGATGTAATTGATATTGTGTAATTTCACAAACTAACAAGGCTAATGCAAATATGCATTTTTTGCCATTGATGCGGCTCATTTTTTATGGAAGGAGGAGCATATTTTCCAAATGAGCACTGTACAATTCAACTCATTCCAATACATATGGCAGCACAGTGTCAGTAGGACTGGTTCCAAGCTCTCCTCCTTTTCCATGGCCTTTGTGGGTTAGGTGATGTAGACAAATACATGCCTGAGTGAGAGGAGGGCTCATAATCTCACTAACATGCCCAGTCTCAGCCTTGTTTCAGAAGACAAGCAAGGAACCAGATTCGAAGGACAGCACCAATGAAAGTGTAAAACCTCCTCACTTTCGCAATTCTCACATTTGCAATTTTTTCCCCATCAAGCTCCAAGGTGCATACACACAGGCTGGGGGAGTAACCAGAGTCCACAGCAAAGAGACAGGGGCACTTTTCTCTGTGTGGCACATCCCTTCATTTTGACACCTTCAGAACACAGGAGAAAAGCCAGATAGATCACATCCCAGAACCGAGGGTGTTTCTGCCACTGGCATGCAGCAGTCTCTCCATCCCCTTCCCCTTCAGTTTGCTTAATAACGGGGAGTGAAAAAGAGGCATCCAGCTGGTGGGCCATTGTTGTATCTCTTCATTTAAAGCAGCCTTGTAGAACAAGCCACAAGTCCAGGGCCATGCATGCATGCATGCAATTCAGTGCCTACAGAAGTCTTATTTCTGGACTGGGCTGAACCACTTTAGACTGCAGGTAGTGACTGACATAGTGGAACGCTCCCCCGTGATACGGGTTGAAGGAAACCATCTCCACAGTAGGAAACTAGTATAGAATTGGCATGAAATAGTGAACTAGTAGAGATGGTTAGGTGAATTTTTCTCCCTGATATCCGGAAATCTAAATGGGGAGGCTGTTACTTAGGGAGGATTCTGTGAGCCCCACAGGCAAAATTGGTATTGCTTAGATATGTTTTTGCCACCTCATTAGCAATAGCTGCCAAGATGAACATGAAGCTGGGGACAAGGGAGTTGCTCAGCCTTTGCCGTGCAGGAAGGGCACCTGCCATTGCAGGAGACAACTAGCATCAGCGTTCTGTGAGCAACCAGGCCCCTCCTGGTCTTCCAGCATGGGCTGCTCTGGGGTTCCCTTGCTCTTTGGGAGCACTGGCCTTTCCTTTGAGGAAGATGTCTCCAGCTGAAGGTATATACGCTGCCAACTGTCTATGAACTGTTTGTATTATGTACAGCAGAGTTGTTGTGAGGATAAAATGGGGTGCTGCCTTGGAAGTGGGACATTAACATAAATAACAATAAAAGACATTTTGAATCCAGGAGTGTCCTTTTCCAACTTATGCACAGTTCTCTCCATAATCATTATGATTATAGGGACAGAATGGGAAGGTTTAAATAATACCAGGTTGGGACCTGTGAAAGAGCATTGGACTGGAGAATGCCCAAAGTTCTTGGCTGAGAAGCCTGGAGATCTGCATTTGTCCTGCCAGCTAGGGGCTCCCAACCCCTCTTATACAGTATATATGATTTTGTTTGAAAATCTATTCCATTCACTTCACAATCAAGCCAAGGTTCTGTTATTATGTCATTAAGTGTCATCAAGTCACCTCCAGTATATATTGACTCTTTGAATTGAATGTCCTTCAAAATGCCCTGCCCTCGACAGCCCTTCTTAGGTGCTTCCCAAGGCAGACTCATTCTAATTCCTTACAATTTTTTTATTATTTTCTGTCTCAAACTTTTCAAGAACTGTTCTTTTAAAATACTTTTTATTTATCAATAAACAATACAATTTAAAAACCTAACTTATATCAAGCATGTTGTAATGACCTGGATATAGTAGTACAGATATATAAAACTGTAGGACTAAACTTTCTCTGGAAGGTCTACCTATCTCGATTTAACTAAGGGGTATTAATTAGGTCTGTCAAGATGGTGATATCTGATTGTGGAATTTTCACCCCCCCCCCCCGCCCCCATCACTCTGGCAAGCTGAAGAAAGGCAAGAATGCCTGCTCATGTAAAAATCACAGTCAGTTACACTGCTGCACAGAGTCCTTCATTCTTTGGTTATATTTTCTGATGAGGCAGTATCTCAAATTCCCAAATTCTCCTTTCACAGTTTTCAATTGGTCATGCTCATGTAGATTTCCAGACTGACATGATTTCTACACTTGTTGCAGTCCAGAATGTCAATAAATCCTTGTGCAGTAGCTGCTTGTTGCCACTTATAAAAAGAGCCAGAAGTCCCCATTTTGCTGTTTTTATATATGCTGATCTGTACCTTTTCTTGCCAGCTGAAATCCTTCTATCCAAAATTTCTTTATGACTTCACAATCCCACATGTGTTTATAAGTCCCTCTCGAGTCATGGAGGGACTTATAAAAATAGCTAAATTTTACTGGTGTAAGAGGCCACTTATATATTTTAATTACATTTTCCCTCAGCTCAGGTGAAATTGATTGGTATGGGGATAGAACCCTCAACGAATACCACCAAAGCTGATACTTAATTTTTTCTTCATACCTGCCTTGCATCATGTTAGTATCTCATTACTAGTACGATAAGCTTTTTGTATACTTGTGAGACACAACTTTTTGAGTTGGAATTAATTTATGTCAGTAGGAATTCAGTTGGGTAAAGCTTGTACCACCAGTGCTTTACTTCAGGAACTGAGGTAAAATGCATAATTTGGTCCAGTGGGAACAAGTTGTTTTAATTTCCCACAATTATTCATTTAATTGTGGTCAGTTTTTTGGTTCTAGGTCATTAAACATATCTTTCACTGAGTGCAAGTCCTGTGCCTCCCAGTTCTGAAACTGTGTAAATTTATTAGCATCAAAAGTAAGAGAGGGACCAGAAAAAGATTGGGGGTGAGGGAAGAGGGATAAATGTCAACCTTGTCCCTTTTTCCCCCTTTGCATCCAATATAGCAGTCAAGAGGGCATTGCCCTCAAGTAAAGCTGTATTGATGTTCCCTAGCATTGTGAAAGGTACATTCTTTAAGTCCTCTTTCCTATCCAGAGGTATTTCCATATGGATCCAAGTTTTGCTGGCATCATAGCATTCAGCATTTGTATGCTTTGAAATCTGAGCTTAATTTGAATATGCTAGTGTCCCACCGAATATTAAGTTGCAGTACATTTTCATCTTTTGGCCAGTTTTTGAGTATGTTGTTTGGAATGGTGATTGGGAGTGTTCAGAATACATAAGATAATTTAGGTGAGAGCCCCATTTTTATTGCTGCAATTCAACCCAGTCAAGATATCACTTACTGCCTCCAACTTTTTAATTTAGTTTGTTTTATTAATGGGAAATAGTTTAGTTTAACTATATTGTATAAGTCATTTGTTTTTTAGATTCCCAAGTATTTATCAAAACAGGTAGGTATCCTGGTAGCTGTGTCCAGGGTATTTTTCATAGTTAATATTTAAACAGAGGATATTGGACTGACTTAAATTCTTAGTTCTTCCTATCTGCCAGTCAGCTTCATAGCTTGTACCAATCTGGTAGGTGAATTTAGTAGTGTTGGGCTAAGTCCTCTGCAAAAAGGGGTCTTTTGTCTATTTGGACATTAGTTGTTATTTCCTTTATGTTTGTATTTTTGGGAATGTAAATAGCAGTGGGGCAAAAGACACCCTATTCTTTCAACATCCATGTCATTAGTTTGGATCATTGCTGTAATACTTCTTGCTAAAGTATCCAATAAATTTCTCTCCAGATTCCAAAAATTGAGGTATTTCATTTATTTATACATACATACATACATACATACATACATACATAGATGTATTTATAGGCCACCTATAATTGCCAAGTTCTTCCCAGGCGGCTTACAATAATAAACATAATACAGCCCCCATCCTAATTTGTAAAATATTTAGTGGCATCCAGGGAAGCAATCCTATGTGGCATGTTTCTCTTTTTTGAATCAGTGGTGAACTGCATTTAGTAACCTCCTTGAAATAGTTCTATTTTTAATAATATTGAACTGATTATTTTTAATATGCTCTGGAATTATTTCATCGACTCTTTCAGCTAAGATACTAGTAGAAGTATTGATTTAGAAGTATGATAGGCCTGAAAGAATGTATTTCCTCTACATTCTTTTGGGTTTGGAGATAAGTATTATTCTAGAGTTTTGCCAGGTCAGTGGCATTGAGTTACCTTCCATGATACCACTAATAAAATAATTAAATGGGGTGTTAGCAATTCTTTGTTTTCTAGGCATTCTCTGTAAAGACTTTACAGGCAAAGCTGGAGCTGAAAAGATGCCTGAATTTATTTAAATACTGTTTCTATTGAAATGTTGTGTTGCATTTTTCTATTTTACTGTAGTTGATCAATTCTTGTTAAGTATTCAGAAAGCTTTGGCTATATAAATCAAACAAATGAAAAGCAATCTGGATCCTGCCAATAGGGTTTCTCTAACTGACTTTTTAGTGAAGCATACAGTTCGGTGCTTTAGGCAGAGTCGCATTGCAGGTTTAGCTGCGGAGCTGGGTGAGCTGGTCTATAACCCTTCTTTCTATATTTATTTTGAGAAGAGGTTCTGCTAGCCAAGTTCTCAAGTTTCCAACCGTATCTTGGCTTTCCACAGCTTCCTGGATCTTTCCATTTGGGCAACTCCTGTGATTTTCAAGGTCCTCCATTTTTCTTGCAATTCTGCATTGGACCATATGAGCTTTGTCATTTTTTCCTCTGTCCTACATCTAAGTCTATAGCTCCAATTGTTTGTTTTGCAGCTATTCACTTGTTTAGAGACTTCATTAAATTGTACGTGCAGGGGAAGGATGACAGCAGACTTTTCTTGCGCCAGGCCTCATAATAGTTTTGCAGTCCAGGACCTTGCATCCTTACTAGGATTGCATTGAAGTTCCATGAAATCCAACCCTCTAGCATTTGTGACTTCATCTCATTTTTGGCCTGGTCTTAGAAAATGAGCTGAGCCGAGAGGAAGTCCACAAATACTCATGGAATGAAGGTTGTGCAACCAAGAAACCTTCTTCTGCATCATGTGCCACAACACATGCAGCACAAACAAAGGCTGTTGCATGTGCTATGAAAAAGGGTTACCACTTGGTTTTGCAGAGCTTGTGAACTTGGCAAGCTGGGAACTCAGACTTAGAGCTTCAACAAAGAAGGCTGGAATCTGGGGATCAGAGCCCAAGGAATCTGACAGATCCCCATTCCCAAAACAGATTCCTCACATGTCTCTAGGTCCTCCCCACATTTATGTGACTGGGTCCCATTGTTGAGCCTTTGGCTGCTTCAGTTCCTGGGCTTTTTAAAGATAACTTATTTTAGTTGCAGAGTTATCGCTCTTCTAGGCTCCCTGGTGTTCCAGAAGGCATTGCCAGTTTTTCTTGCTTATCAAATGAAAATTTTGTTTAGCTATTGTGCTAGAAAAACTATAATTTGCATCGGAGGATAGGTATGTAGTCTTGGACTTAGAAGAGCAATGATGAAAGAGCTAGAAAAGATGATCAAGTAGAAGGACATTCCACTGGAGACCAAGGCCAACATCATCCACACTGTTGTATTCCCAGGCACTATGCATGGGTGTGAAAGTTGGACAGTGAAGAAGCTGACAGGAAAAAAAAAAGAATTATAGTGTTTGAAACATGATGTTGAAGGAGGGCTTTCCAAATACTCTGAACTGCCAGAAAGATGGATAAGTGAGTCCTAAATCAAATCAAGACAGAACTTTCCTTGGAAGCAAAAGAAACTGTCATGAGAAGGCAAGACAAGATGATGACACTAGGGAAAGTCCAAGGCAGAAGAGGAAGACCAAATCTGAGATGGTTTGACTCTCATAAAGGAAGCCACAGCTTTTTGTTTACAGGACCTGAGCAGGGTGTTTTGGAGGCCATTCATTCATAGGATCACCATAAGTCAGAGACAACTGGACAGTATGTAACAATCCTATGCATATTTAGTCAGGAAAAAAAGGCCTACAACTCCCAGCATGATCCAGCCACCCACAGTTACCTTATATTAGGACCACATAGAGCCACTGTAGACCCCCAGTGAAACCCTGCCATGCCCCAAAATTGAGGGAGACCCAAAAAGAATCTTTAAAAATCTCTCTTTCTGGCAAAATTTGAGGGACATTGGAACGAGTTAATTTCTTATTATATCTTTATAATGTATGACTTTGGGTGCTTTGTAGCAGCTCTAGACACTAGTTTGGGGCTGCAGTTCATGGGGGAGGAGATCGGGGGGTAAAAGTGTCCCTCAGACTTCCCATACCCTTGTTTTAAAAAATGGGACTCCAACTGGGACTCTGGCTCAGAGGTTTTCTAGAACAGTTACGGAAATTTTGGTAATTGGACATTGATACAGCTGTGGAATCCTAAGAAATACTTGAAGCTCAAATCTTAACAAACTTTGGTTTACAGAAACATGGCATTTCTCAGCTTCTGCCAATCTAGTCTGATGGATAGCTGCTATATTCATTTGCATTTTTAAAACATCTGCAGTTGTTTGGCAAAAGGAAACTGATTGCTCTCATAGGTGCCACTGGGATTGAAGATCGCCTGCAAGATGGTGTTCCAGAAACCATAGAGGCACTCCACAAAGCAGGAATTAGCATCTGGATGCTGACAGGTGATAAGCGTGAGACAGCCGTCAATATAGCGTGTTCCTGTAAATTAATAAATCCAGTTGATCAAGTCTTCACCCTCGCAGCTGATAGTCTGGTGCGTGTGACAGTTGGTTTTCCATAGCAGTATTTTACCACAGATAAAGGAAAGTGTATTAAAGATAGATTAAGGGACTGAAGGTCACGGTGATAGCTAGGATATGGCCCTGTTTGCACCAGAAAATGCCCAAAGCAGTTATGCCCACAGGCCTACTTTCCCTGGCTTCAGAGACATCATTTTGTGTACAAGGAAGCTTGTCTCTCTCTGTATCCCACCCCATGCTGCCACCGCATTTCGTTAGAAACAAAAATTCCATCTCAGACTGCTCATTTGTGGAGGGGAGGGAAATCTCCTTTCTTAAAAACAAAAATCTGCATTTTTTTGTTAGACGGACTTTGCAAATTCAAAAAAATTGCATTTTAAAACAAAAATTTGCATTTTTTGTGAGATGAACTTTCACACATGCACATTACATTAGTAAAATAGTTAATGAATGTGACAGCTAATGTACTACAGAAGTGAAGAGAGTGAGCCAGGAAGGTCTTAGATAAATCTGTCTGGGATCAGGCATGAATTCAGTTCATAGCCTTATGTCGATGCCTTATGTCAGACATTCTTAGTAGCTCAGTACCTGCAGTATGGGGCAAAAATAGCCACCTACTGTGTTACCAAAGTTCCTGGCATCATCACTTGAAGTGTTTTACACTGTCAGACTAGAGTATATCAGAGTTACCAGTCCTGTGCTGGTAGATGTGCTGTTGGTCTACTATTCCCACAGCTGGCATGCCCAGGAGGACACCAAAGTGGAGAAGATGCTGTGCCATATAACTGCTTGAAACTAAATGTCCTGCACAATCATTCTTTCATTTGCGGCTCTTTGTAGCTTGTTCACATCATAATTGCCTTGGGTAAAAAGTTGACACACTTTAACATGTTGTTAAAATACTTTCAGAAGCTAGATGCTAAATTATCAGCATGCAGATGGCAGACTACAGAGCTCGGTCTTGGAAATATGAGCAAATTTATTTTGATAGCTTCTCTTTGTTATATCTTCCTGGAGCCCTGCTTGATTGCCATTAATGTTCTAAGAATTATCTCATTAAAATGGCATTACATATGGTATTCCAGAAAATTAATCTACTTACATTTTCTAATGAAGCAAAATCTTGAGTGTTTTTGTGTTCTCTGAAAATATTCAGTGAAGAAATTGTGTTACAAGAGAAGCCAGTTGCTTTTTGTATGCTGATTATGCACTCTGGTGGAAATATTTTTATAATATTCTCTTATTCAAAACATTGTCATGATTGTTAAAGATAGTTTTTAGAAAATAGGGAGTGAAAATATACTTTCTTTCCTTTTTTATTTTTAAAAAAGGAGTTTCGAAAGAATAAATGTAAGATGGTAGAAGCGGTTATTGTGTTGGTCAGAAATTCAGGTCTTTGTTTACCTAGATGACTCACCAGAAGAGTGATGAATCAGTGGAGTAACACTTCAAAAAGATCAGCTAGACAATGCAATGTTTCTTTTAAGTGTGGTACCATAGCCACATTTTAATTAAAATTTTAGAAAAGCTGATTTTGAAGTACAACATTATGCTAGATTTTGAAGTACAAACACCTGCAGACATTATGCTGTAGTCAAGTCACTGTGAATTACTACCATGTAACCTTCTGCAGAGCTCTCATTCATTTCAGAAGGACATGAATCAATCAGCTCCCAGAAATTCCTCACAATCCTTTTTTTTTTTTACAGAAGCTATGCAAGAGAGGTTCCAGGTGCTTTGTGCCTTGTATTAGTAGGTTTTCTAAATACACACACACACACACTCACACTCCTGCATTTCTGCATATTCAGCATCAGTTCATAATTCAACACCTTCCAAAAATCAGATTTTTTAATAAAAAAACTGTTCACAACTAAAGGCTTCCTGTCCCATGCTAACTAAAAACTGTGTAGCTCATTTGCTAAACATTAAATACAGCCCTGCCCATGTGACAGTTGGTTTGGAGGTCATGATAAACCACTATTGATTATGATTTGAACAAGCCATCACTAGCCCTGATCTCATGCACTCACTTCTTCTCTGAAACAGCTATGAGAAGGAGGTTAGAAACTCTCCTTTCTATTTATTTAATTGCAGGGTATTATTTAGTCTGAACTCAACAAGCTATGGTTAATCTTAACTATGGTTTGTCTGAAACCAGCCCAGCTTTAATCCATAGATTATGCAGGCTGCTTGTTTCCACTAACCATAATCAAGATTAACCAAAGTTTACCATTTGAACATGAGGCTACATTGTGATTAATAAAATATAAAATCAAGCACTTCTGGTCTCACATCAAAAGACAAGAAGGCAGAAGGGCATACAAGGGCAGGGGCTTGTTGTGAGCTGCCCAGACAGCCCATGGCTAATGGAGTAGCATACAAATTAAAGAAAGAAAGCAACCATTGTCTATTGTGATGTTAACTTTTTCTCTAATACTCTCATACACCTTTTGTAAAGCATACTTTTTCCACTGAAAGTTAAAAATGGTTCGTCATTCTGGTTATATATGCAACTCATGTATACATGAGAAACTGTAACATCCATTCAGTCATTGTCTTAAAAGTGGTGCTGTAAAGTGCACTTGCAAAAACAAAACTAAACCAAGATTTTTAAAAAACCATCTTACCAATTTTCTTTTCCAAGCAGCATGATTGTGAAAACACGATAGACAGCATTTTAGAAGACATCGGGGCAACTCTTGATTCTAGTGAAAGGCATGACACACATACCTTGAGAGTCCGCATGGCTTCAGTAACTCACAGTCTCCAGTCCAACTTTGTACTAGTTACAGATGGATCAACATTAGAATTTGCTTTGCACCAAAGACTGCAGAGTAAGTTTCTGCGGCTCACTCAATTGGTCCATGCTGTCATCTGCTGCAGAGCAACGCCACTGCAGAAGGGCCAATTAGTGAAGCTGGTCCGAAAGCAGCTGAAGGTGATGACACTGGCTATAGGTGAGTTTTTTCCTTGCTTTGAAAGGAAGCAGCATATAGGCTTACCTTTATTTTTCCTTTCAAGCACGTTGATTAGTTTCCCCTTCAAACAATACTGACACAAACCAGCAGACAAAAGGACTTGGTTGATGAGTATGTGTGAAAGAGTATGCTATTGGCAGGACAAGGCATTTGGAGGCAGGCCCCTGTCCTTCCCCCTGCCCGCTTTACATTACCTTGTGAAACACGATGACATTGATGGCTCTTGAACCCCTCTGCTGCGGCTCCGTCGCTCAAAACATGCGCTGGCCCAGCGGCTGGTCTGCTCGAAGCTCCACTCGAACGCAGCGCTAGCTAGTTAAGAAAATCAGCTAGTTAAGTAAAGCGCTACATTCCTCTGCTAAACAAGCTTCCTGCAGGCTCTCATGTTACACGAAACGAAATGCTGCTGAAAGGATTCTCTTTGTCCCAATGTAATCTCCTTCATCTGAATGTTAAAAGCTGTGCTTAGGACCTGTCACAATTCACAGCACTTGTCTGTTTATCTGATAATCAGTCACTAAACACACCCATATCTCTGGCACAGCCTCCCCCCCCCCCCGATCTGTGGACCCACGCCGATTTACTGAGCTCCCCCCCACTCAGGCCGACCATGGATAAATCAAAGGCAAGAAAAGTTTCTGAAGAAAACCAAATGTTTGATGATACGTGGTTAAATTCATTTGCTTTTACTGCTGACAAACTTATGGGGTTTGCTGTTTAATGCATGCAGTCCTTTAGCACTGACTTTGACTCTTCAGGAAGCTGTTCTCCTATTCAAACTATATGAACGGAGTCCTACTAGTTTATAATGTAAGATTAAAAATAACCATTTTTAGTGACTGAACAAGAGCTGCAGCTAAATCCTAATGAAGATATACATAGCATTAAGGTAAAAAACAATATATGCAGTGTTATCTTCATTTTAGATGTCAAAAGGGTTTTGCGGTTCCCGGTGTTTTCTTTTGTGTGGGAAATGGGTCCAAATGGCTCTTTGAGTGTTAAAGGTTGCCGACCTCTGGTGTAGCATAACTGATTATTATTGTGGCAGTTAATGTACAGTTTTGCAGCCACTTCCAATTGAGTGGCACTTCTACTCAAGACTGGCACTGCCACTTTCCACTGAAGTCACAAGGAAGCTTTCTTGTCTAGGGCCTCTGTGTACATCAAGATGAATCCAGAATTCTAATTCAGAGTAATAATGGCCACATTTGCATATCCTGCTAAACTATGCACAGGTGAAGAGCAGCTTCAGACACTTCTGTTTTTAGTTAATTGTCATATTCTGTGGACTTGGAATTGAGATTTATACTCACTATGGTTTGTTTCAACAACCCAGCTTTATAACCCATGATTTGAAGTTGACCGATTTCAAACCAACCTCAGCTAGTGTTGAGCAAAGTTTGTTATGCTGGATGACATGACAAAGAAAAACATCTAAAAGTAATGTCTTCTGAACTTTTCCTCCCAGCCTTTCTCCAGAGGGGCCCACACAGAGGGGTTGGGGCCCAGGGTTACTGAAAAGAAGGAATTTTGGAAGTAGTTGCTAGTTTGAATCCAACTAATCACTTTGTTCATTCACAGAGACTTGTCTTTCAGTGGCTATAGTTTTTCAGCTGTGAACTGGAAATACAGTTATTTTGCAAGGAAAATTATCTGTTGCTTGAAACAACTAAGGGGAAACCCAGCTCCTGACACCCTCCTCTTGCATGTGGCATTGATGACTGAAAATAGCCATGTAACAGAAATGCAGAGCATGGAGCGTGGCGAGACAAAGGTTGTTTCACACGTGTGTTTTCAAACATGCACATTTTTAATGCATTCTTTCTCGCACGGATTGCATCAAAAGCTGAGAAATCTATAAACTTTGACCACCACTTGTTTCTGGATCAGCATCCAGGGCTTAATTATACAAACAAATAATTAAGTTCTAGACTTGAGGAAATTTGAGTCAGAAATGAACCAAAACTAATTTCTCATCCTAAGATTTAACATCTCCTTGGTAGCAATTTGGAGCAGAGAAAGGATGGGCAGGAAAACAGTCAAATGCTTCCTTCCCACCCTGCTCCTGTTACTTGTACAAAGGTAATAGAGGAAGGGCTTTGTTCCACATGTTTGATAACGGGTCCTTTGACCCTGCACAAGCATAGACTGTAACCTTTGCTTTTCATTTGCTTGAGAAATGGCAGGTGTCTGGCTAATTAATGCTTCCTACTGCTTTTGTATTCTGCTTAGCCAAGTCACTGTTCAACAGATACTTGGGCTAGAATCTGAGATGCCCTGTTTGAAAGCCAAGCATATTAAAAAGGATCTTTGCATTTAACAAGTAGCTCTTAAAAAAACAAATGGCGTCAGTGGAGGCTGGGGGTTGATAGTTATTGCCCAATACAAGGTGCCTTTCCAATGGAAGTACATCTTCAGAGGGAAGATTTCTCTCATGAAGGAGCAGGAGAGGAGGGAATTGATTTGGGCATTCAGCCTGGCACATGCACACACACCTGCGTAGCCTCTGTACAAGGATGGGACTGGTGGGACCATCTGCTCATGTTACAAGGTGGGCAGCTGCTCTAGAGAGCCCCGCCAGCACAGCTGTCCTGCTGCAGCAAACACCGTGCTTCTTACATCAAGTCTGGTATGGAGCATAGCCACTCGCGGTAATTTCATTGTAAGGTGCTCTTTTTCCTTCTCTTGGAAGGTGATGGTGCCAACGATGTTAGCATGATTCAAATTGCTGATGTTGGAATTGGAATCTGTGGCCAAGAAGGCATGCAGGTAAGATGGGCTGAGAAATCAGTAACTGGAAGCAGTGTTGCCTGTAGAACAAAAGCCGTGCTAATGACATAGTGGATGGGCCCGCAGGACACACTAAACCTGTTGGGCCAATAAACCACACATGGTGTATTTCTTTGCAGGAGCATCCAGGAGACAACCGGCTTCCCTTCTGCTTGTAGTTCCCTGCCTTCTCTCCACTTCCCTTTCAAACCTCCAGTGGATGATGGCACATATCCCTGGTGTCTTATCAGCAGAAGCATTGTCCTCTGGTGGCTTGTGCTGCCACTACATCATCAGCTTTTTCCTCATTAGTCCACTGGTGCTACATCACCCTCTTTTTCCTCATGAGTCTACCTCAGCTACATTTTTCTGTTGAGCCATTTTGGGACCAGAGGGTGTTTATGCTTTCCCCAATCCTCTCCTACCTGCCACCCATTTCCTCCCCACAAATCTCCACATTCATATGGCTGGCAATCTTCTCTCAGTCCACTTTAATCCCTGTATCTTGTGGTTTCTGCTGTGCTCATCCATGTGCCATGGTCAGGTCCTGACAATGCCAGTGTTTTCCCTCCACTGGGACCTTCCTGCCTCTACCGCCTGTCTGTGCTCCCAAACCGAAAGAGCCCAAAACCTTGCCAGAACAACAGAAAGGTTTTCTTCCCATTTGTCCCTCCAGCTGCCCATCTGAAGTGGGAGAAAAGGATTTCCCCATCCTCCCCATTTCCTCCTTATAGGCAAACACAAGGGAGACCAGCTTGCACACAGCTCTGCCCTGATAAACTTGTTATGAGTCACCGTTTCATTAAATGTCTTCTTCGGGGCATGCATTTTCTTTTCATTACATTGTGTGGTCCTGCATCTGAAGCCCCAAAGCAACAGCTGCTCAGAGACCAAGGAAAGAAATCATGCTTGGTCTGTGAAGGATGCCCTGGGCTTCTGGGCTGATCCGGAGATCAATGGAAGTGCCATTTCTGCCTTAGCCAATTAATACACCTGCACTCTCACATATTGCTTTGATCCCTTCACCTCAGCCTCTTCCCCTTCTGTGCCTTGTGCCAAACCCTGTAAGGGTTGGGGGGATGGGGGTAGGCTGGGTGCTAGGCTTCTGTGAAGAGCAAGGGGGAGGACTATCAGCAGGTGCCATACAAGCACCCAAGAAAAACAGCTACTAAAATAGCTACAGGAGCCACTTTGGAGTTCTAAACAAGCTCCAGTGCAGGTGTGGATATGTAGAGAAACAGGCGATGCATGGTGGGAACAGTATCCACGAACCCCCCAAAGGAGCCAGGGTTGCCCTTCAGTTGAACTCATGGAGACCATTGAGGGAACAGGGGGCAAACAATCTGGAAGAAGCGCTTTCATACGTACACCAACTTTGTGAGGCCGCTGAGAATATGAGGGTGCACCTCATTCACAGTTTGGGTCTGGGATCTAAGGAAGAAAATAGAGTCGGTTGGAGAAAGGCAGCATCCAAACTGCAAATAGATTTACACAAATCAAGCGCCTTCAAGGCTGGTGTGCAGGTAATATGGAGCTGGAGAAAAGTGATTTCTGGAGGAAGACTTTGCTGAGAGAAGTGAGTAGAGGCAGGCATGCAGGAGGAGTAACATGGGAGGGCTGATGGCAGACATGGGTTGCCACAGTGCAATCAGTTGCTAGGTAGAATTTGGGAAGGAGGGCAGGCTTCAGTAGGTGCAGCATCATCTGTTGCTAGGGAAGCAAGTTGGCCTGTGAGAACAGGAGTGATGGCAGGTTTTGGCTGCCTGTACTGTGTGGCTTGCTAGTGGTCACCTCGAGACACAAGGAAACTAGCATTTGGCTTGAGGTGACATGATAAGCTATGGAAAGCTACAGAAACCACACAACAAGCCATGGCTTTGTGGGGTGGCTTTGTGTGTCATGTGAACAAAGTCAATTGGGATTGGGATCAGAAGGTGAATATGGAATACTTGAAACTCACCCTGGGTCAATAATATTTATCTTCTGGAAATCAAAATACCACAATATTATGCAACTGTCAAGTTTCAAGGGTTTTGAAAACCATCTCTTCCATGCTACACACTACAGTGGTACTTCAGTTCACGAACACTTCTGTTTACAAACAATTCAGAAAGTTTGGGAAAACTCCGCATGGGTTGACAAACACTTCCCCACAGCACTTCCCGCAGCTTTCTTGAGATATCCTATCCGGGGGGGGGGGGGAGCAGGAGGCTGGAGAGGCGGGCACAGGGCAGCTCCCCCAGCCGGGAGAGGGCTGTGAGGAGGGAGGTAAAGGCTGCTTTCCGCAGGCCGAGGTGAGGGGAGGCGAGGGATGGGGCTGCGACCGCCCGAATGGGGCACCTCCCGCCTCTCCCCGTTATGGGGGGGGAAGAAGCATGGTGGCCACTCAACAGTGGCAGCGGATTGCTTTGAGAAGGCCGTGGCAGAGGCACAGGAGCCTCGGCCCCACTCCTGCTCTGCCTTGGCCCATCCGCCCCCTGGCTTGGCAAGGAGGCTGCAGCTTGGCCCACAGCCCAGGGACATGGGTCATATTTTTGTGGTTTTTTTAAAAAATGGATTAACCATATTACATTGAACGTTATAGGGAAATTTGATTCAGTTCACAACCAATTTGGTTCACAACCAGAATTGAGGACTGAAATAAGTTCGTGAACCAAGGTACCACTGTATTAGATTTTAAGAAATCAAACTATGTGTTAGAAGAAGGTGCTTGGAAATCAGAGGATTCACAGCCATGGTATCTTCATGGGATGCCTTCACTAAAGCAGGCTCAGCTGGATATCTAAGATTTGTAAAGATGATTTACTGAGGTTTTTTTAGTGGTTGCAGCATGGGAGGAATTTCTAATTTGTTAGGTACCAAGATATATATTGACATTCAGTCAGAAGTACAGAGGATGGGTTAACTGCTGACGAATAAATCACTGAATAATGAAGATTCAACGAAGGCAAAGAGATTGGGGCAAACCTAGGGCAGACCACTGTGGCAGAGCATAGAGCAAAAATAAGGATTTGGCTCATCACCAGTGATAGAGCCTACATGGAGCTTTATTTTGCAACCGGCAATGGGAAGTCATAAACAAGAGATACAAAATTGTGCTTGTGGGATAGAGAGAAAATGGAGAGGGAGAATTTTTCTGCCTCTCATAGTGCTAGAAACAATAATCATCTCATGAAGCCATATTGGGGGAGATTCATGACAAATAAAAATAAGTATTCTTTCATAGAGTGCACAGTTAAACTAGGGGATTTGCCAGCCACCAAAGTTCCTGGCTTTGAAAGACAGTTATATCTTACCTCCAGCATCAAGCAATGTGCTTCTGTATACCTCTGTACAGCAGTTGATGGGAACATAAGTGGAAAGGTGTTACTGGACCCTTGTCCTGGGTGTTCCAACGATTCCAGTTGACTTCACAGAAAAGGATGGACCCTTAATGTGATCCATACTCAATCAAAGTCAGTGAAAGTCTTAACTATGTAACATCTCCTTGGTTGCAGTATTTTATTCCCTTTGTTTATTTTCAGGCTGTGCTGGCAAGCGATTTTGCCATTTCTCAGTTCAAACATCTCAGCAAGTTGCTCTTGGTTCATGGTCACTGGTGTTATACTCGACTGGCCAACATGGTCCTTTACTTTTTCTACAAGAATTTGGTATGTCACTACCTGGGATGCCATGATGACTTTGAGAGTGTGAAAGAACAGATCCTCAATACTTAGAAATACATAGAAGAGGCTGGTAAATTCTGTATTCAGAGTCTGGCAGCTGAAACTGAGCCTGCCCATCTGTCGCTGGGTTAAGGATCAGTGCTCCCGAGGCATTTACAATCTATTAAATATAGTCTGTGCCAAAAAGCTATCTGTCAGCGTTAATGAGAGATTGTGACAGGTTGGCTCCATTATTGAAACCTGAAAATTATCAAAGGATCTTTTTATGTCGTTTCTGTCTGGGGAAGTGTCTGGAACAGACTGGTCTTGCCAGCTGCGATGAAGCACTTGAACTTCTGGGTTTTCTTCTGAGCAGTGAGAACTCAGGAAGAGCCTCAGCATGTTACAAATTTGGGATGGAGGCAACAGCTAACCATGTAGTTTTCTCAAAAATAAAAAAAGGTGTTTCATAGGGAGGGCTGATTATATGTCACCTCTAGCCCTGGAAAAGGGGTGTGTGCTACCATTTTCTTGCATCCCTGCAATCCAAGTATGGTGCCCATGGATTACCACTCCCTTAGTCACCTCCCATGCTCTTCTCCAGGCTCTGTTCCTCCTGATTTTTCTTTTATTTCTTTGATTTTGTATTTTTTAAAAACTGGGATGCTGATATGCTACAAAGCAAAGCTCCATCCTCCAGCCCCATCTGTATTTGGGTTCCAAAGGGGGGCAGGTGTTGCTTTTGGTTCTCAGGTTCTACCTCTGCTTATACTTAGATTCTTGGGAAAGTTACTTGTCTTTTTGTCTCACCATTTGCCTTCTGAGAAATGAGTATTTAGCGAGTAGCCATGTGCATTATGGAAACCAGCTTATGAATGAACAAGATCCTATGGGCTTCATTTGTGAGAGCACCCATGACACATGTTCAGTGTCAGATGTACCTACTGCTCCAAAAAGGTTGATACCCCACAATAAAACTTTTCAGGAAATCAGGGGTAGTATAAAATTCAGCTTACACGTGGCTGGAGACTGCCTCAATTGGATTTACCATGTATCATGTTTTTTTACACAGCTACCACAAGGATATCTGTTGCCTTTTTCAAGACTCACACTACTTTTACACTGGGCTGTCAGGACTTCAGCAAAGGATCTTAGGAGTTGAAAAATATGAGAAATTTCCTGTTCTTAGTACTATTCCAGAGCTTTTAGCCTGTGAACTTGACCACTAAATGTGTAGCATTATCATATTACATTCTTGTGGGATACTGTAAGGATTATTTGACTTTCAGCACACACATCCCAACAACAAGAACAATACTGGCTTCTATTAATAGATGTTAACCTTTAATTCCTGTTCCTTCCCATAACAGGCATATGTAAACCTCTTGTTCTGGTTCCAGTTCTTCTGTGGGTTTTCAGGAACCCCCATGACTGACTACTGGAGTTTGATTTTCTTCAACCTTCTCTTCACATCAGTACCACCCATCATTTATGGTGTTTTAGACAAAGATGTCTCTGCAGAAATGCTTTTACGTATGCCAGAACTTTACAAAGTTGGTCAGAGAAATGAGGTATTTCTTGACTTGGCACAAGTACTTGAAAGTTGAAATGACTTGAATGTTCTTGCTTATATATACCTTGCCAGTTGAATCTGAATTTTAATATGCATTCCCTGTTGTTAAATAACCTAATGGAGATGTGCAGCTGAAAGGCATTATTGTTTCCTGGGCTGCCAGCAAATGAATGTAGGTGGCCTTAGAAGGGTAGCATGGGTTATATAGGAGTCAGCCATTTGGCAGATCAATTGCTGGCTACAATCACATTGACTGCTGTTGCTTATTTGTGTTTCTGTGCCATGTTGAGGGAAGCCTCAGCAAAAATGTGGGCCTCATTATATACTGTGTGCTAGACAGACATACCGTAAAATCCAGCCTGAAACTCTCAGGGGGGCGGGGGGACAGGTGCTACAGGCTAGGTAAACAAGACGATCAGGAAGGGAAATCTGAAGTGAAAGGATTTGACCAGTGTGGCACAGCAGAGCAGCTTTAGTGGAAGATGGAACATGGAACCTCTGAGTACCACCAGTATGTATGTATTTCCCCACGTGGGCCTCATGGGAGCATCCTCTGCACTTCTTAATTACAAGCACCACCGTTGGACTGGTTCCTTGAAAATGAGGATGCCTCTCACTGGATCAGTTTTGGTTGATGAGTTCAGGGAAGTTTAAGCTTTTTCTCACTGGACTGTGATTGAGATCTTGGACAGTGATGCTGTCTGTGCTTGCCCAAGTGTCACTTTTGAAATTTCATTAGAGAGCAGTTCAGGCATCTGAACATGCAGATAATTCAAAATTACTTGAATCTGTAATGCCCAAAGCTAAGATGCATTCCTCCTGTGTTTCCTTTTCAGCCATATGTGAAATCAGCCTTTGCAGTCAACTTGCTGGATGCTTTTTATCAAAGCTTGATTTGCTTTTTTATCCCTTACTTTGTAAGTATTAGCACTTTCCCCTCTGCATTGTCTCTGTTCTTGTACATTTGTGTTAAAAACAAGGCGAAGCCACACTTCTCTATTACTTGAAACTTGATTATTCACACGAATAATCATTCAAATTTTGTATGTGAAAACCCAACCAGTAGGTGTATAATTCTTAATGCAGTCTGTCTTATGGACTTTTTAAGGAATATAGACACAGAATTCAACCAAGTTAAATAATTGTTCCTCTGCAGACCCTCCGTAATTCTGATGTAGACATCTATTCCTTTGGATGTCCTATGAACACTGCCATGTTCTTTATCATAGTACTACACCTCCTGATTGAAAGTAATTCTTTGGTGAGTAAATTATTTATTGATCTAAGGTTGATTTATAATATTATTAAACAGTGTCTAATCACACCATTTATTAACTCACAGGTCACATACACACAGAACAGGAAGCCAGGATTCACCAGTACCCTTGCTTATCACAAACAAGCTGTGTGCTGGTGTATGCATTCAATCCATTTCCTTCTACTGGCTTTTCCCTCTGGTATATGCAGCAAAAACAGAGGTGGAGAACATCAGGCTTAGGTGCCCCAATCTGGCCTGCCGGGGGTCCCAATCCAGCTGCCAGGGCAGGGTTGGGATGGATCCTTTCTAAATCTGTCCCTCCTGGATCTTCAGACTTCCTGTTATGCTCGGCACACTCATGCAAAATGAACCAAGCTGATAGGAAGGCTGTGAACACTCGTGGATCCCTGGTTACACCACCAGCAACCTGTCCTGCCTGTTGCTGCTGGCAGTAGCAGGTGGAGAAGGGCGGTCGCAGCCAACGATGCCCCGTGCGCTGTCACTCTGCCACACTGTTGCCGGCAGTAGTGGACAAGGATGCAGGCCAGCCACTTTAAAGGTCACCTGGTGTGTGTGCTTGCAGCACTGCTCTTCCACGCCACCACCAGAGCAGGCAAGGAAGCATGTGGCTGTGAGCACATATGCCAGGTGCCATTTGCAGCAACCAGCCTTCCTCCCCACCTGCCCCTGCAAGCAGCAGCAGCAGCAGTGCAGAAGAGCAGCGCTGCCAGTCCATGCACCAGGTGCCATCTGTGGCAAACAGGTTTTTCACCTGCTGCCACTAGCAGTGGTGTCAGTGGGGAACTTGATTCCTGGTGAGCGTCCTGCAAGTGCTTGCCAGCAACTCAGACTCTGGACGACAGCAAAGCAGACCAGAACCCAGGCTGCCAGACTCAGGAAATCCAAGAGATGCCACAGATGGCCACACGCATCCCCGCCAGCTACTAATGCTAGGTAATTGGTGTCCATGGTTCTATAGAAGGACCTCTATAGAAGTCCCATTACTGACACACCAAATACAGGCATACCTCATCTTATTGTGCTTCACAAACAGTGCGTTCTTGACAAATTGAAGGTTTATGGCAGCCCTGCATCACGCAAGTCTATTGGTACCATTTTTCCAATAGCATTGCTCGCTTCATGTCTCTGTGTCACGTTTTGGTAATTCTCACAATCCTTCAAACTTTTTCATTATTATGGTATTTGTTGTAGTGATCTGTGATCTTTGATGTTACTACTGTAATTGTTTTGGGGCACCACAAACAACATCCATGTAAGACAGCGAACCTAACCAATAAAAGTGTGTGTTTCGACCACTCCACTGACCATTCTCCTATTCTGAGACACAACAACATTGATATTAGGCCAATTAATAACCCTACGATGGCCTCTAAGTGTTCAAGTGAAAGGAAGAGTCACATGTCTCTCATTTTAAATCAAATGCTAGAAATGTTTAAGCTTGGTGAGAGGAAGGCATGTCAAAAGCTAAGATAGGCTGAAAGCCAGGCCTCCTGCACCAAACAATTAGCCAGATTGTGAATGCAAAGGAAAAGTTCTTCAAATAAACTAAAACAGCTACTCTAGTGACAACATGAGAAACAGCCTTATTGGATATAGATAAAGTTTTAGTGGTCTAGATAGAAGATCAAACCAGCCAGAAAATTTCCTTAAGCCAAAGCCTAATCCAGAACAAGACCCTAACTCTCTTCAATTCTATGGAAGCTGAGAGAAGTGAGGAAGCTGCAGAAGAAAAGTTTGAAGCTAACAGAAGATGGTTCAGGAAGTTTAAGGAAAGAAGCAATCTCCATAACATAAAAGTACAAGATGAAGTGGCAAGTGCTGATGCAGAAGCTCCAGCAATAACAAGTTAAGATAATTAATGAAAGTGGATACACTAAACAACAGATTTTCAATTTAGACAAAACAGCCTTATATTGGAAGAAATTGCCTTCTAGGACTTTCATAGCTAGAGAGGAGAAGTCAATGCCTGCCTTCAAAGCTTCAAAGGACACGCTGCCTCTGCTGTTATGGGCTAATGCAGCTGATGACTTTAAGTTGAAACCAGTGCTCATTTACCATTCCAAAACTCCCAGAACCCTTAAGAATTATGCTAAATCTTCTCTGCCTGTAAATGGGACAACAAAGCCTGGATGACAGCACATTACTGTTCGTTGACAGTGCTCCTGGTCACCCAGGAGCTTTGATGGAGATATACAATGAAATGGTTGTTTTCATGCAGGCCAGCACAACATCCATTCTGCAGCCCATGGATCACGGAGTATTTTTGACTTTCAAGTCCTACTATTTAAGAAATACATTTTCTAAGGCTAGCTGCCATAGGTAGTTATTCCTCTGGGATGCATCCCCAGTGATGCATCTGGGGAAAGTACACTGAAAATCTTCTGGAAAAGGTTCTACATGTCATTAAGAACATTTGTGATTCATGGGAAGAATCAGCAAATTCAAACTCCTATTAATATCAACCTTAACAGGAGTTTGGAAGAAGTTGATTCCATCCCCATAGATGACTTTGAGAAGTTCAAGACATCAGTGGAAGAAGTAATTGCAGATGTGGTGGAAATAGCAAGAGAACAAGAATTAGATGTAAAGCCTGAAAATGTGACTGAATTGCTACAATCTCATTATAAAACTGTGATGGATGAGAAAGCTGCTTCTTATGGATGAGCAAAGAAAGTGGTTTCTTGAGATGGAGCTGCTCCTGGTGAAGATGCTGTGAAGATTGTTGAAACAACAACATAGAATTTAGAATATGAAATAAACTTAGGTGATAAAGTGGTGACAGGGTTTGTGAGGATTAACTCCAGTTTGGGTAAAATGCTATCCAACAGCATCATATGCAACAGAGAAATCTTTCATGAAAGGAAGAGTCACTTGATGCGGCAACTTCAGTTGTCCTATTTTAAGAAATTGCCACAGCCACCCCAACCTTCAGCAATGACCACTGTGATCAGTGAGCAGCCACAAAAATCAAGGCAAGACCCTCCACCAGCAAAAATATTACGACTCACTGAAGGCTGAGCGAATGGTTAGCATTTTTTAGCAATAAAGTATTTTAATTAAGGTATGGACATTCTTTTTTTAGACATAATGCTATTGCAAACTTAATAGCTAGAAGAGATAAGAATGCCTTCTTATATGAACAGTGCAAAGAAACAGAAGAAAACAATAGAATAGGAGGACCAGAGATCTCTTCAAGAAAATTGGAGATATGAAGGGAACATTTCATGCAAAGATGGGCATGATAAAGGACCAAAATGGCAGGGACCTAACAGAGGCAGAAGAGATTAAGAAGAGGTGGCAAGATTACACAGAAGAACTATACAAGAAAGAGCTTAACATCCCTGATAACCACCCCATCGTGGTTATCAGGGATGTTAAGCTCTTTCTTGTAT